>NW_019647145.1:3550-9492 GCF_002806865.2 Cucurbita pepo subsp. pepo
CACAAAAGAAGTTAGTGGTCGGGATTTAATCCCGATCCCCTTAAATCTACACAAAAGACAAAATCTATTAGACCGTTACAAACTTTATGAAATTAAAAAAATAATAAACAAGGTTTTCTAACAACTCATGAATGATGTTTGCAACTTCATCAGCTACTTCAACCGTGCAAATATTCACTCCTAAAGCTCCAAATGGTCCTTCCTCAATCGAATCAGTTTGTAACACATGAAATGATTGTTGAACCGAGCCTATCCAATTTTGTAGATGAAGAATGAATGCTTGTTGAATCTTCTTGGCCTTGGATCGTGTAGTAGGTCCAATTGGAACATATGGAAGACCGTGATTCTTATCAGTACCACTCATTGTTCTCATTTTGAAGTTTTTTATGTATTTAATCCACTTACGCCTCTTGATTTGCTTCCTATTCTTTTTAATATTTTTGTGAGTGAAACAACCACGAGTAATGCAGATTTGATCAAAAGATTGCACAAAGAGGTGAAGGAGAGAATTGAGAAACAAATTTTCAAAGTTGCTTCAAGGAATAACAAAGGACGGAAGGAAATCATTTTTCAACCCGGTGACTTGGTTTGGATACATTTTCGCAAGGAACGATTCCAATCTCAAAGGAAGACAAAGTTACATCCAAGAGGGGATAACCCTTATCAAGTCCTTGAAAAAATTAATAACACTGCATATAAAATTGGTCTTCTTGGAGAATTTTCAGTACATTCTACTTTCAATGTTGCTGACTTTAATCCTTTTGATCTAGGCAATGATTTTTCTAATTCGAGGACGAATCTTTTTGAAAAGTGCGAAGATGATAAGGATCTTGGTGTTCCAAATGTTTCAACTGGACCTATTACACGATGAAAACCCAAGAAAATTCAACAATCATTCATTTTTCATCTAAAAAATTGGCTAGGCTCGGTTCAACCATTATTTCATGTGTTACAAGTTGATTTGATTGTGGAAGGACCATTTGGAGCTTCAGATGTGAATATTTGCAAAGTGAAAGTAGTAGATGAAATTGCTATAAATTGCACTGGATTGATAAGTTGTTAGAAAACTTTATTTATTATTTTTAATTTCATAATTCTTGTAATGGGCAAAGGGGGAGTTATTTGTCAAATTGACTTTTTCTTATGTGGAGATTTAAAAGGATCGAAATGAAATTGACCACTAACTTCTTTAGTGGACATTTAAGAATTGAAAGTTTCTTTTGTGGAGAGACTATAAATACCCACAATTATTATGTAAAAGACAGATTTCAGATGAATGAAATTGAGATCTAAAATTGAGACTAATACACTAGAAATTCGAGCATATTTCTAAGTTCCAAGCAATTCTTGTGGTAGATTGCATTTGAGTCATTCAATCAAACCTTGATCAAGTTCGATTGTGGAGTGACTCAATTTGGAACAAGGTTCCAAATCTTAGTTTTAGATCTTTTATCTTAAGAGGTAATCTAATTTTAGCCTATCTCTTGGTTGATCTGAATTTTATATTTTGTACAAGGATGATAATTTATTTGATTCAAGGGTTCTTGCTCCAATAAAAGCTTGGATCGTTGGGCTGAGGATTAAGGTTGCCTTATCACGTGTAAGAGGTCTAGTTGGAACATTTGGAACATCGTGATTCTTATCATCTTCCCCCTCTTCAAAATGATTTATCATCGATTCTGGAAAATCATCTCCTACATTAAAAGTATTCAAGTCAGCAACATTGAAAGTAGGATGTACTGAAAATAAAAATTCTATGGGAAGATCAATTTCATAGGAATTGCTATTAATACTTTCAAGGACATGATAAAGGTTATCCCTCTTGGATGTAATTTTGTCTTCCCTTGAGATAGGAATAACTCATTGCAAAAGTGTATCCAATCCCAGTCTCGGTGTTGAAAATGATTTCCTTCCGTCCTTTAGGATGTGTCGGTACTTTACCATGATTTTGTTGATGACTCTACAATCCACGCACATGTGCTAAGTTTCATCTTTCTTTGGCACCAATAAGACTGGTACAGTACATGGACTCAAACTTTCTCGTATATAGCCTTTCTCCATGAGCTCCTCCACTTGCCTTTGAATTTCTTTAGTTTAGGTTGGATTGGTAAGCTGGTCTATTAAGAATGACAGCCCCCAGAATGAGGTTTATTTTTATTCAATACCTCTAATGGGAGGTAGTTCTTTAGGTACTTCATCTTCAAACACGTCCTCAATTTCCTATAAAAGATATTGAAACACAGTAAACAATGACAAGTTGTTGTCGTTAGAGACCAAATATCATTCCTTATACATAAGTACAAAAATGATTTTTTTGTGAAAACATTGCTCTTCTCACCTTTCCGACCCTAGTCAAACAATTCACTTTTTTTTCCCTCTTCTTTTCATTAATTTTTTTATCTTTGATTTTTCTCTAATTTTTCACTCAAGTCTTGCTTTTATTTCGATTTTTTTTCCTCAAACTCTTTTTTTCCCTCTAACTTTAATCGATCATAAAATACATTTGCAGAACTCAAAGGTATAAGAGTTGTTTTTCTACCATCTTTTATAAAAGAATACCTATTCAAATAATCATCATACATGACCTTTCTATCAAATTCCCAAGATCGGCCAATCTCCAGCAATTAAGGTTTAGGATGGTGTTGGGTTGAAATTTGCAACCTTTTGATCAACACGGTACTTACTACATTGGTGCAACTTCCACTATCAATGACAAGACTACAAGAAGTTCTCTTGGCTAAACACTGGTGTTTATTACACACAAAGGTAGACTATTTGAAAAAGTGACTAAATTATGATCAAGGTAGGCTATATATATATAAATCAATTCTTATAGTAGCGTGCTATTCAAGACAATCAAGATTTTTAGATAGAATTGCACACTAAAAAAATGAATTAAAAAAACAAAGGTGGTTAAGATTTTGAAAGGAATGATCTAACTTTCCATTTTACTGAATACCAGCAAATTCAGAAGTTATTTTAAGTGTAAATTATGAAAAATATATACATACGGCTGAAAAGAAGACTTCCAATCATAAAATTCTTATGATTTTATCCGAAGTCAAATTCTTCTTTCAAATCATCGTGTTACTTGTTTTTTATAGCTCCAGTTATGAATCATGCATAGACAGACCTAAATATATTTTAACAGTTAAAGTATATTAATAAATAAATGTGAATATAGGTCAACTGATCATGTCATGTTTCATCAACCAAAATGTCAAATATTCAAATTTCTCCATCTGCATGTGTTGTTGAACTAAAAAAAAGTTACATCAATAACTTTTAAACTTTCAATGAGATAATTAACTCGCTCGTAGATGTTGTTTATTTTGGCTCATTATGTATTGCTATTAGCCGCACAGTTTTAAAACTCGTCTACCGGGAAGAGGTTTCCACACCCTTATAATAAATGCTTCGTTCTCCTCTCCAACTGATGTGGAATCTCACAATCCACTCCCTTTGGGCTCTAGCGTCCTCGCTAGCACACTGCTGGTGCCTAGCTCTAATACCATTTGTAACAGCCCAAACTTATTGCTATCAGATATTATCGGTTTTGGCCCATTACGTATCGCCATCAGTCTCATAGTTTTAAAACACGTTCACTGTGGAGAGATTTCCACGCTTTTATAAAGAATGCTCATTCCTCTGTCCAATCGATATGGGATCTCACATACCATTTACACTGCTATATTTGCGACAACAAATATATCATTTAAGTAACTTTCAAATACTTGTTTATTGTATGTGCTATAGAATGTTTCAAAGTATTTTTCCTTTTGTTTTTGTTTCTCTTTCCTTCCTAAAAAAAAAAAAAAAAACTCATTTTAGTAAATATTATACACATATATATATATATAAACAACTTTTAATAATATTTTTCAAAAACTACCCTACTTCCATAAAATGTTACGTGTTTTTGTTCTTGATTTTTTTGATATATCTCAAATATAAGTATAAAAAAAAAAAAAAAACTTACGATCTTTATTTTTTAATTCATGATAAAAAAAAATCATACTTATGGATTGTATCATCAAATCCTTCAAAAACGTGTTAAAAGAAGAGTTTTATTAGAAATGAGATTAGAGAGAGCTAGAAGTGGTCATGATGTAGCCCGATACTATAACCATGGCAATCAGAATTCTTATCTCCCTGTTCCTCTCCTCTAGTAGACCTTGTTTTTCGGGTGGTGTGCTGAAAATCATGTTGCAATTCGCTTGTGCTCTCGGTGCAATCTTCTCGACATTTAACATGCTTCTATAATCTTTTTTGAAGAATAATTCAATTCCTTCTTGAAGTGCTTCATTCACTGTCTTGTATGCATTTTCACATACTATAAGGTCGTTCTTCAATGCAGGATCAGTTATTGTTGGTAGAAGCTCTTAAATATACCTATTAAGAATACAAGTATTCATCTTAACCTATCAACTTAAACCCTTTGTAACTTTTAAATTTTATATGTATTTTTAACAACAATACCGAAGTGTTTTGCTTGCATTGGCTTGAGCTTGGAAAATTGCTATTTGGGTTAGTCCTATATCGTCGGTCGGACCATTTAGGTTCTCATGGAAGGTTTGACTGCAAAACCCGAATTCCTCCATTTGATGACATAAGTTATTGATCCTATCCTCAGTTTCACTGTCAGCCACTACTGATTGAACAATAAAGAAGACGAGGATCAAGACAAACAACATCAGAGGAGAGGAAAAACATCTTGTAAAAACCATATTGGATTTTGACAAAGTGAAGGGGATGAATGTCGATTTTATGGGACTATCTTTAGTAATGGGTAGCTCGAGTTATCCAATAATACTCACTTCTCTCCCTTTATTTCCCTTCCATTTTCCATAAATAGTTTCTTTTTAAGTTGGATTTTGTTAGTTTAACACTATTGTGAGAGTAAGAGAATCAAATTATGACCTTTGAAATAATAATTAGATTCTTATTGGTTAAACTATGTTAAAACTGACCTTCATGGAATAACCTTTTTAAATTAGTTCGTAAAAGTTAGCGATCGTATAGTCTAAGTATTAGGTTTTGGAAATGGGAAATTCAATGGCTCGGACTAACAAACAGTTATATTAGCTCAAATTCGAAGCTAAATACTTCGTTCAAAGCGTTCATAACATATAAATTTAAATATAACTCAATTAATTACAATATGCTAATTATTTTTTGAATTTGATTTTGAAGGCCAACATTTCGATGATTCTACATTTGATTCTAAGTATATTCCATATCCAATATGCTCTTTATTACTTCCATTTTTGCTCTTATATACCCTTTATTCAAAGAAGTAGCACTTTTTGGCAAGAAGATAAAAGATACAAACATATTGTTTTTTTTTTTTTTTGTTTGTTTGTCGTTTTAGTCAAATAAATTTGATGTTTAAATGAGAGATTTATGAATGAACCAAGAGCACACCTGAATGAGAACGGTTTTAGATATAATAGTTAAGAAATGCATACTAGAATTGATAGCTAATATTAGTCAAATAAATTTGATGCTTAAATTTTGATGCTTAAATGAGAGATTTATGAATGAACCAAGAGCACACCGGAATGAGAACGGTTTTGGATATAATGGTTAAGAAATGCATATTAGAATGGATAGTTAATATCTATACCAAAAGTACATCTTTCTTTCTGGTGGCTCCATCATACGAGCTCTAAAGTTAAACGTGTCTTCATATACCATAAAGATACAACAAATATAGGAGCCTTTAGAGAAATGCAATGTAGGATAACTAAGAAACACTTCAAGATAAATAGGTAATCGATATGAATCCTAGGCATGAGAAACACTTTAGTGTGTAAGACTAACGTGATAACCACTGCACCACAACAACTTGATGTCTAAAAAGAACATACTAAAAGTTAAATAATTAAAGCATTTTCTTCATCTTTATTTTATAATTTTCTAAAAAAAAAAAAAAAAAAAAA
>NW_019647146.1:0-2119 GCF_002806865.2 Cucurbita pepo subsp. pepo
GGATCCCAAATGAATTGGCTTATTCGAAAAAAGTCTTGTTTGTTGGAAGATCTATCTCGTGTGTCTGGTACTTCACGGTTCCACTCTGAAAGAACTCCGAAACATTCTCTTCATCAGAAATGATCCGCTTGCCCCGAAATGACCTAGCCCAATAGGGAAATCCCAATTCATTGGGCCTTTCGATACAATCAAATAGAAAGCCCCAAGGGCGCCATATTCTAGGAGCCCAAACTATGTGATTGAATAAATCCTCCTCTATCTGTTGCGGGTCGAGGACTCCTTCTCCTTCCCCNATTCTTTCCATCCTTTGGAACAAATAAAAACTTGATCCCAATTCATTACTTGCATTCCTTTTGTGGTCTTTACATTAAGTTTGTAAATGGTAACCTTAGTGTATTAAATTCATAACATCCCATTTAATGTTGTATTTCTAAAATTCATATTAGCAAATTAATTGAATATTGTCCCAAAGATTATACAATGGGATGGACAACAATGAAACCAACTTCATCCCATCAAACCATTTACAATACAACATAATCGCAAACAAACTTAGTCTCAACTTGGCTTTCATTATTGCGATGATATTGCTCCTCGTCTCTTCTTTTGGTAATTTTCAACCTTATTTCTTTTTCTTCTTTTTTTTTCGTTTTTTGATAACTCTCCAAAAGTAGAGTTATATCAAGTCTTTTTACGGTTAATTTTGCACTTATACTCACCATTTTCTCATTAATTGCTCCATTTATTCTAATTAGTATACATGAAATAGCCAATTGTGGTTTAATATGAAAAGAAGATTAATTTCCAAAAATCGAGCTTAATTGTACGCTTAATTGAGCTATTTGATAAAATTCTAGAACATTTATGCTGAAACCATGATGCTATAGAAAATCTGGAAAAAAACACTGCTCGCAAATTTGGAAATAAATTGCAGACCTTGATGCTGAAGCAATCAACAAATCTGGATATAAATTGCAGACCTTGATGCTGAAGCAATCAACAAATCTGGAAATAAATTGCAGACCTTGATGCTGAAGCAATTCGGAAAGTAAACTTTTCAGGGATGACCTGGAAATTTTAATCCACATCATCAGTCCACGTAGATAGTTGGCTACCAAATTAGAAACATCTTAGGTGGACAATTTTATCCTTTCTCAGCCCTAAATTAGAAGAAACAAGCATTATAAAAGGAAAAGAATACCTAAAATAGGGAGGGGCCACACTTGGGGGAGAGAAATCGGATTAGACATCATCAACGTAGGGCCCACACTTGGGGAGAGAAATCAGATTAGACAGCAGCAGCCTCCGTTGCTGTGAAACCAGAGAAGAAGAAGAAAATCCTAATCGAGCACTATTGACAGCAGAAGGAAAAGGAGACCAACAAGGATTGATGGATTGATTAGGGCAAAGAGAACGTGAGAGCTCAAGGGAAGAAAACTTCCAGAATGACAACAAAACGGGATAACTCTCTATTTTCTTATTCTCTTTTCTCATTCCATCAATTTTAGCGAATTCCTCTATTTAATTCAGTTTGTATGGAGAGCTTGTTAGATTGATATGACAACCCTACAAGGGTTGAATAGGGTTTCAACAATAATTTTTTTTTTTTAATAACAATAAAACTTGATACCATGCAATAAAAATTAACAATAATTTAGCATTTAAATAGAAAAATGAATTTAAATAGGAAAAGGGTTATAAAATATAACACCTTAGTTTCATAGTGTTTCGCTCAAACTCGACATACTCCACTACCCAAGCCCTTCTTGGGAATTTGAATAAAACTTTCTGACTCTTTCCTCGGATCAGAGCACGAGCCGAACCGCTACACCACTCCTTTTACGAGTGCAAGAGCAAACTCAATCCTTTCCACGGCTCAGGATCAAGCTGGTACACCGCTCTTTTTACGAGTTCAAGAGTAAACTCAATCCTTTCCACGGTTCACGATCAAACAGGTACAACTGTCTGAAATCTTATAGAAACACACCACAACTCTCTAAAGTAATAGATTTACAATTTTCTCACAATACAATAGACATCTCTCTCAAGAATAAGATAAACAAGAAATAGAATTGGAAGCTTTGGAGAGAGCAACAATGGAGGCTTTTAAACAAAAATT
>NW_019647146.1:9011-9489 GCF_002806865.2 Cucurbita pepo subsp. pepo
AGGCCCTTACCAATGAAATCTGTACCAAAAACGGGGTTAGGGTGAAGGATAAGCTCGGGAACGGGGAAAAAAAGAGGGAAAAAGGACGTTGGGACGACGTTGTTGAAGAGAGAGAGGGACCGCCGGAAAATCGCGCAGGCAGTCGGGCGAAGAAGACAAGTCTGACCCGCGATCCGGATCCAGAATCCCGAACCGAATCCCGTACCTTCGGTCAGCCCAGAACCCACGTTACCCGCAGCCCAAACACCCGGCCTTCAATCGCGAGCCGGCCCATCAACCCGAGGCCCGTCACCCGCAAGCCAGCCCATCACCACGCGGCCCATCACCTGCATTCGGTCTGAGACCCGCGAGCGGCCCGTTAACCCGTGCCTCGACCCGAGACGCCTGCACATGCGTTGCTCTCGGATTGTGCCACGTGTCACATCTACAGCGCGGCTACGACGACGGCATCGTACCCCCCAGGATCGTGGCACATGCA
>NW_019647147.1:0-9468 GCF_002806865.2 Cucurbita pepo subsp. pepo
TTCTCTGATCATTACTCAAGTTTCCGCCCCTGTTAATCTCTCGTTTCACCTCCACTTTGCGCCCCCTTGTCACACTTGGCGAGCACGATTGCCTTCTGGAGTTGATGTTGATCGCCTCTGGTTTCTGCTCGTTTCCTACCTGCCGCCCTCTCGTCACCGAGCTCGACCGATCGGTCCTCAGATTCGGAGGTGTTTCGTTGGAGAATTCTGGAATTTGAGATGCTATTGTCGATCTCACAATTGGAGATGTCGTTCTACTTCTTGGATTTGGGTTTGGATTTGACTTTGCCTTTGGCTTGGAGAGGTTTGATGTTAGATAATCTGTGCAACTTTCTTTAAGATTTGTGGATTTCGTTTTATTGTTGTTTCTTTTGATCGTGGGGTCTGTTGATGATGCCTGAGAGATTCTCTGGTTTGGGTTTGTGATTCTTTGGGTGTTTTTGGGTTCAGTTGATGAATTGATGCGTGGTTTATAACTGGGAGTGATGGATCTGGATGGTATTCTTGGATTTGTAGTTGGAGATTTCTCAACTCCATTGCTTCTCTTTGTTGATTCTGAATTGTTAGAAGCCTGGCCAGATAATTGCAACAGAGAGACTGAGATTCAATGGATGTACATTTAACTCGCAGGTCGAATCAGTCGAATGAAGGAAATAAAGATTCTCTTCTCGAGATGTCCATTTCAGTTCCACCCTGGACGGGACGGAGATGTTGAGGATTGTTGGGAGAGCACTCTCACCTCGGCTAATTAAGGGATTGATGATGGATTTATAAGTAATGAATATACATCTCCATTGGTATGAGGCCTTTTCGGGAAACCAAAAGCAAAGCCATGAGAGCTTATGCTCAAAGTGGATAATATTATACCATCGTGGAAATTCGTGGTTCCTAACATGGTATCAGAGTCATGCCCTTAACTTAACCATGTCAATAGAATCCTCAGATGTTGAATAAAGAAGTTGTGAACCTCGAACGTGTAGTCAAAAGTGACTAAAGTGTCGAACAAAGGGTGTACTTTGTTCGAGGGCTCCAAAGAAGTTGAGTCTTGATTGAGAGGAGGCTGTTCGAGGGCTCCATAAGCCTCAGGAGAGGCTCTATGGTGTACTTTGTTCGAGGAAAAGATTGTTGAGGATTGTTAGGAGAGGAGTCTTACATCGGCTAATTAGGGGTTGATCATGGATTTATAAGTAATGAATACAAATTTCCATTGGTATGAGGTCTTTACGAGAAGCCAAAAGCAAAGTCACGAGAGCTTATGCTCAAAGTGGACAATATCATACTATTGGAGATTTGTGGCTTCTAACCGAGAGAGATTTATCCCCTTAGCTAAACAGGGGTGGGGAGGTCGGGGCAGAAATATGAAATAGGAGGTGGTTCCTATCCCTTCCCCATAGACAACTATAATTCTCACATCTATTTGGATTATGAAAAAATTTCAGAGAAGCGCACCTGTGACTGTGGCTGTGAGAGAAGCTGGAGAAATCTGGTCTCTTTCTGAGCTTTCATATGTGGAGCAATGGCTTCCATTTCCAAAGATGGGAACAAAGGAGTTGCAGGTGGTGTTTTAAGCCTTCAATAAGCAGTGTTCATGAAGATAACTTCAGAAGAGTTACCAATTAAACAAACTCTGAATCAAAGAAGATGAGATTTTTACCAATCATAATCGTTTTTGTTGCCCTCAGAAAGGAGTTCAAATTCAGACTCTTTTCTGATTGATTGAATTCTGTAGAACTGAGAATTCCCTGCAAAAGTTTAACTATCAAGAAAGTTAACAAAACTCAGATCACTGTGGAGGTTCGTGATTCCTAACATCATGGAGTTCATAATTACCACCATTGCAGTGTTCAAGGTCATGGACGGGCAGAAGAAAGCAGGCAGTGCGTTCCTTGCCACGCTTATGCAGCTCCCGGAACAGATGAAGATCTTCATTGTCGCTTTCCTTTCGACCCTTTAAATGCAGACCCATCATCCATCTGGTTTTGCTGCCATTGCCACTGCCATTGGTGGGAGTTCCCATTTTTTTCTTGAAAAAAGCTTCTGAAATTTGTTCCTTGGATCTCCAATGAGCAATGGTAATGGAAACTGGTTTTAGTGGAAAAGGAGGTCTTAAGAACAAATTAGAGGACCCTTTTGGCTTTGTTGAAAGCGAAAACTCAGCCAAATGGGTATCATCGCCGGCAGCTTCAACGTCTTGGGGAAAATGACAGTGTTAGCTCTAAGAATCATTGGAAACCAGATTCCTCTACACAAGACGTTATATTAATAACAAACCAATGAAGTTCATCTTTTTTAAACTATATTATAAATCTATAAACCAAACACAAATTATATAAACTCGTATCTCTATACCTTATTTTGTTGTACATTCAAACACAAATTATACCAACTCTAAGAGTCGAGCCTCGACTTTATAAACCAAGGTTTATTAAATTATATGGTAAAAATTCCCAAAGACTTTCGTTTCCGGAGTAAGAACAAAATAAGAATTTAGAATGTTTATAATTCACATAATTGATTTCATTAGAAAATATATGAAAAAAATAATCAGAAAAAAGTCAAAGAATATAAAATATATGCATTACAGACCATAGCATAGACAGAAATGAACAATTTAAATTAAAAATCAATTAAAACTGTCAAATATCACCTTTTTAAGTAATTGAATCAGTTGTGCCAATGCCGTCCATGCATGTAATGGCCTGCATATTATTTACCACAATTAGAACTATATTGCCGGCAGAAGAAATAAGACTCCCAAGGAAGTCCCGAACTCTTTCAATTGGAAATTAAGTAAAGTCCCGAGAAGGTAAGAACTTGAACTTGAGTCCATTCACGGTTAATTTACCACCAACGCACGACGCACGAGGTCTTGCAAATGAATCAGATTGTTGGATTCAACAATCATAGAATGAGATCAAATCATCAACAATAGAGAGGGTAATTCGTGCATTATCCAATTGAACTATGTTCAAATTGACAAGATCTGAAAAATTATTAGATGCAATAAAGTGGGGTTAGGTTAAAAACGCTTTCTCTATCTCATCTCCTTCCCTACTTTCAGAAAGAGGTAGAGTCTCGACGAGGTCGGAAGTTCTAGTGAACGAACTGGGTCAAATTTGAAATGGAGAATGTATCAAAAGAAATCCTTCACTGTTTTATTAGAACTTGAAATAAAATATTGGACTTGTCTATTGTCTAGGAGGCAACTGTATCTCATCGTCGTTTGAATAGAATTAATATATGGCTGCTCAATCAAGCTCTAAAGTTGAATGTTGTGCTGTCTAGAGCAATAGCGAAAGGCTTTTTTGGCTCAAGGTCCTCTCAAGAAAGGGATTTGTAGTCTATTGATTCTCACTGCGCTGACAATGTCAACAATATCAAATATGCAAAATGGCATTTAAGTTCTAATGCATTCCATTCCCACATAATAAAAGCAAGGAAGCGTACCGGAACTGGGAATATCAAGAAGCCGCTTCTGGACAGTGGATTCTGCAATTTCAACCTCCACAGAGTTCCTATCCCATGGCTGCATTTCATCGAACACCGTGAATTCACCATCTTCTTTCGCTTCCATGGGAGATTCGTCGTCAACGGAATTTAGTTTCTCGAGTGATGGCATAATGGGTCTCAAAGACTTGAGCAATTGGAGCAACCCTCGTTGCGCAAGCGCCTGCTCGACATAACCATCCCACATTCTCCTTCCCAATCGATGTGGGATCTCACAATTCATGTACATAAGTTAAGCATTCTTAACAATTGAATGACTCATGAGTTTCTGCGAGATGTTCACTCTGTTCTTAGTTCTTCGATGGGTGGCTCGTTGGCAAAGGTTATCCCGACAAAGAACTAAGAACAAAGTGAACATCTCGCAGAAACTCATGAGTCATCCAATTGTTAAGGATGCTTAACTTATGTATATGAATTGTGAGATCCCACATCGGTTGGAAAGGAGAACGAAGCATTCTTTATAAGGGTGTGGAAACCTCTCCTTATCAGACGCGTTTTAAAAACCTTGAGGGGAAGCCTGAAAGGGAAAGGCCAAAGAGGACAATATCTGCTAGCGGTGGGGTTGGGCCGTTACAGGAATGCTCCAAGAAACCCATACAAAGCTACTTGAACCCCACAAACAAACTAAAACATGGATGGCTCCGACTCAATCAAATATACCAACCACATACACAAAGACCCACCTAAATGAGAATCACCCCTCATGATGAATCTCATATGTCTAAATGAAACTATCCCCTCAGCAACCCCAATACACTAATCTCAAACTTATGAATATAACGACTTAACTAAGACTTCAATTTAGAAACTACTCCATACAATCAACACATCAAAACTAGACTGTCCACCCCAAGAACTCAAGTTCCACCTAAAGATGCAACTCTTTCTTAATCTATAATAAAGAAATAAATTTCAAGAATACATGAGATAGAGGAAAAAACTAAAATCAAGTTATGATGATGGCACCGAAACACGTACATCATAATAAGCTCTACACTAGAGCATCAATAAAGATGAATTCACATGTAGAATCAAACACTTAACCAAACCAAATAGGCCATAAAAAGGAAACAAGTAGCTATTCTAAACTAACTAGCAAGTATATAACTGTCCAAGCCCACCGCTAGCAGATATTGTCCTCCTTGGGCTTTCTTTTTCAGGCTTCCCCTCAAGGTTTTTAAAACGCGTTTGCTAGGGAGAGGTTACCATACCCTTATAAAGAATGTTCCGTTCTTATCCCCGATCGATGTGGGATCTCACAATACACCCTCGCTGGCTCTCGTTCCCTTCTTCAATCGATGTGAGACCCCCCAATCCACCCCCCCTTTAGGGCCCAACGTCCTTGTTGGCACACCGCCTCATGTCTACCCCCTTCTGGGTTTAGCCTCCTCGCTGGTACATCGCTCGGTGTTTGGCTCTGATACCAACTAAAAAGCAGGTTGTTACATAAGTATTTCTTATAAGGGTGTGGAAACCTCTCTGTAACAGATGCGTTTAAAACCTTGAGGGGAAGCCTAGAAGGAAAAGCCCAAATAGGACAATATCTACTAGTGGTAGGATTAGGCTGTTACAAAATACGTACCCGGACAAGCCAAGCAAATAAGGGAAAAGTACCAAGCACCACTTTTCGTTCATTATAGCTTAAATTACATACATCAAAATGCTGTTCCTTTGTTTTACAAGAGTATAATTGAAGGTCGAGGCATTTTAACCTAAACCAAGACGAATTCACAGCTATGACATAAGGATCCTATTGAGTTAGCTAAACAAAATCCAATACATCAAAACATTAACAAGCCCACAAAATATCAAACAAAATTCAAGTTGTACAATGCAGCATTATAGCATATCAGAAATATGCACAAACTCAACCAACGAGGCAATACTAATCGATACTCATCAGATACTTCAAAGGGAACAAGAGCCAGTCCCAAATAAATAAACAACATATGAAGCCCTCACCAAATTTCCATAGCTGCTTGAACTGAGGTTTGAACCTTTGAAAGAAAATGCCACAAGAACAGTCCCTAAATAATGCAGCCAAATATTAGTAGCACATAAAACAACCCAACTCATCAATTATTTCCTTCGGTAATACTATTGAATCCATGAACTTCGGAAGCAACAGTTTCTTTGAAGCGAGATTGATAGACTTCGGAAAGTCTCACAATCTTCGCCGAAAACTCGGTCTACGAACGATAGAGAAAGCTAGAGGCACCTGCCGGTGGCGACAGAACAGCGGCGGGAGCGGGAGATGGCGGCGGCAAAGGATGTCGAAAAAGAAGAGACGTTGGAAGATCCTAATTTTAGTGCCGTGACCAGTTCTAAGAATTGTAGAAAGCAAAAAAAAATAATAATAATTAAAAAAATAAAAATAAATAAAATCAACATAATAATAATTAAATTAGAATTGTCCCCAAATTAATAATTGAAAAAAAAAAGACACGTTCGTGTATAATTTTTTAAGCAATTCAATGTTTAATTTTAAATTAAGTTCGTGGGATTATTTTAATAAAATGGTTAAATCAATTATTAATTAATTCTATAATAAAAATTATGTTATATAGACTCACCTTTTTAAGTCATATGTTGTTCGCGATCATTACTCGGGTTTTTGACGATTGACCCTATTTAATGCGNAGTGCCGTGACCAGTTCTAAGAATTGTAGAAAGCAAAAAAATCATAATAATAATAATAAAAAATAAAAAATAAATAAAATCAACATAATAATAATTAAATTAGAATTGTCCCCAAATTAATAATTGAAAAAAAAAAGACACGTTCGTGTATAATTTTTTAAGCAATTCAATGTTTAATTTTAAATTAAGTTCGTGGGATTATTTTAATAAAATGGTTAAATCAATTATTAATTAATTCTTATGTTATATAGACTCACCTTTTTAAGTCATATGTTGTTCGTGATCATTACGATCTCGGGTCTTTGACGATTGACCCTATTTAATGCGTATAACCTCGGTACGACGTTGATGTGTAGCATATTGATCTCGAGCATCATAACGAGTATACGAAGACTAACTTTCTTCTATAGTAATTACTCCCCGAGAGTAAAACCTCGAGGAGGTTGTAGGATTGCATCTTTAGATTATGGGTATCGGGACACAATGACTCAATTAGAGCTATTGGGACTTATGGGTCGATTTGGAACATCTCGTGTCGAGTCAAATTATCTTCTCTTGAATTCGAACACCTTCGACGAAATATTGAACAAAAATGTTTTTATTTACAATCAGAAGATGGTCTCTTATGACGTCTAAGAGTCATTTACGATCACCACAACCTCGAAGTTGGTATGTACCATACTGGTCTCGAACACCGTAATAGATATGTGAAGATTAACCTTATTTCATAATAATTATTCCCTGTCAATAAATCTACGAGGAGGTTATAGGGTATGCTTTGAACGACATAAAATTTTTCTTAGATTAAGACTCGACCAAGGTTGTTGAGGCATACGAGTCGATCTGAAATATCTCGCTCTCGAGTCGAATCATTTCTCTATTAAAATAACGAAGAAAGTATGTTTAATATATTAAAGTTGCTTACCGCGCTTTTTATTTGGGGTGAGCGTTGGACTTTCAGTTTCTCAGGGATGAGCATGTGGGATGCCTATGTCGAGCAGGCGCTAGAGCAGCTAGGGTTGCTCCAATTGCTCAGATCTTTGAGACCCATTACGCCATCACTCGAGAAACTAAATCCCGTTGACGACGAAGCTCCCATCGAAGCGAAAGAAGATGGTGAATTCAAGGTGTTCGATGAAATGCAGCCGTGGGATAGGGCCTCTGTGGAGGTTGAAATTGCGGAATCCACTGTCCAGAAGTGGCTTCTTGATATTCCCAGTTCCGGTATGCTTCCCTGCTTTTGTGATGCGAGAATGGGATGCATTCTACTTGAGTGCCGTTTTTCATGTTTGGATATTGTGCCAGCGCTGACTACAAATACTTTGTATGTGAATTGCTCTGTGATTGTCTCTGTTTGTTTTTTATACTTCAAAGAAATGCGAACATTTCAACTCTCATGCAATAATTCGTCAGTATTTTAAATGCTATTATGATACCGAATTATTATTGGAGCTTAAATAAAATAATACGGAAGTTGGAGAATTTAGAACTTATCCCGATCCACACGAAATGATTCCATCATTCTAACTTTTTTTTTATATTCATTACTTTATTAGGCAAAACAATTGGAATGTCAAAGTCATATTCAAGACAATTAATCCCATTTTGTGTTTATAGATCCATGAACTTAAAAACTGTTGAAGAGATTACTAAATATTAAACGCAAGGGACCTTTAAGCACAACTTTAAAAGTTTAGAGACTAGACTTAGTAACCGAATGAGACTTAGATATAATCCACACTCAAAGTTTAATTCCGTGCGGGCAGACAAAAGAAGGAAGGAAAAAGGAAATTCTAATCAGAGTATATAAGAAGAGTAGTATTGTTCAACAAAAAAATATATCATTGTTATAAAAAGAGGGCAGTAGTAAAAGAAATGTTTAGAGCAAGAATTTCGTAATGAAGCAGTAGAGGAAACGGTGAGATCCCACATCGGTTGGAGAGGGGAACAAAATTTTTTTTTATAAGGGTGTAGAAACCTCTCCCTAGTAGACACGTTTTAAAAACCTTGAAGGGAAGCCCGAAAGGGAAAACCCAAAGAGGACAATATCTGTTAGCAATGGACTTGAGCTGTTATAAATACCATCAGAACTAGACACTGGGCAATGTGTCAGAGAGGAGGTTGAGCCTTGATGGGGGGTGGATTAGGGGGGTCCCACATTGATTGGAGAAAGGGAACGAGTGTCAGCGAGGACTCTAGGCCCCGATGGGTGGTAGATTGTGAGATTCCACATCAGTTGGAGAGGGGAACGAAACATTCTTTATAAGGGTGTGGAGACCTCTCCCTAGTGGACGCGTTTTAAAAACCTTGAGGGGAAGCTTGAAAGGGAAAGCTCTCAGGGTAGATTGTGAGATCCTATATCAATTGGAGAGGGCAACGAAGAAATCTTTATAAAGGTGTGAAAACCTCTCCCTAGTAGACGCATTTTAAAAACCTTGAGGGGAATCCCGAAAGGGAAAGCCCTCGGGGTAGATTGTGAGATCCCACATCGGTTGGAGAGGGGAACAAAAAATGCTTTATAAGGGTGTGGAAGCCTCTCCCTAGTAAACGCGTTTTAAAAACCTGAGGGAAAGTCTGAAAGGGAAAGCCTAAAGAGAACAATATCTGCTAGCGGTGGGCTTGGGCTGTTACAGAAACACTCTCCTTATAAATATTGTTGCTGTTCTTATATTAGAGCAACTTATGTAAAAAAGGAAAATTACTGAAAAGAAGGAAAGATAAGACTCTTGCTACTCTCTTGCTTTCTTGTGTAAATCCAAGAAAAAATAAAAGATGACCTTTTTTTAACAACAAGCTTTGGTTCTTAATAAAAACAAATGGTATCAGAGCTAGACATTAGGCGGTGTGTCAGCGAGGACGCTGGGCCCCGAAAGGGGGTGGATGATGAGATTCCACGTCGATTGGAGAGAGGAATGAGTGCCAGCAAGGACACTGAGCCTTGAAGGAGGGTGAATTGTGAGATCTCACATCGATTGGAGAGGGGAACGAGTGCCAGCGAGGACGCTGGGCCCTGAAGGAGGGTTGATTGTGAGATCCCACATCGGTTGAAGAGGGGAACAAAATATTTTTTATAGGGTGTGGAAACCTCTCCCTAGCAGACGTGTTTTAAAAATCTCGAGGGGAAGCTCAAAAGGGAAAGCCCAAAACGGACAATATCTACTAACGGTGGGAGCTGTTACAACATGTTGTAATTGAAACAAATATCTAAGTTTTGATAGTTAATCAAATATTTGATGTGATTCTGTGAAGATTTTCACATGGGAAGTTTATAAATTTAAGGTTTTCAAATTTCAAGCCTTGTTTTCCTTATCCTTTTTTGCC
>NW_019647148.1:0-1285 GCF_002806865.2 Cucurbita pepo subsp. pepo
AGTAAAAGAGTGCTTAAAATTGAAACAATAATTTGGAAACCTAATCTAGTACCTTTGAAGTACGTGCTACAAAAACCGAGTAATAGGCGACAATTTAAGAAATTATTGTGGGGAATGATTAGGCTTCATGACTTAGAATAGAATTTCAGAGAAAAGGTGTGTATAAAATTGTAAGCGATTGCTTAAAATCGAAACCTTATTCTGGGACGTTTGAAGCACGTGCAAAAAATAAAAAAATACCGAGTAATACTAGGTGTTTTTTAAAATTTATATGGGAAATGATCAGGCTTAGTACTTTAGAATAGAATGTCGAAGAAACATAGGGTATAAAACAGTAAAAGAGGGCGTAAAATCGGAAACCTAATTTGGAAACTCTAATCCGGGACGTTGGAAGCACGTGCTAAAAAATCGAGTAATAGGCGACATTTTAAGAAATTTTTTTGGGGAATGATAAGGCTTCATGACTTAGAATAGAATTTCGTAGAAAATGAGTATATAAAATAGTAAACGATTGCTTAAAATCGAACCTTATTACAGGACGTTTGAAGTACGTGAAAAAAAAAAACCGAGTTATACTAGATGTTTTTTAAAATTTTTGTGGGAAATTATCAGGCTTAGTAATTGAGAATAGAATGTCGAAGAAACATAGGATATAAAAAAGTAAAAGAGGGCGTAAAATCGAAAACCTAATTTGGAAATCCTAATCTAGGATGTGTGAAGCACGTTCTAAATAAACTGAGTAACGGTCGACGTTTTTATAATTTTTTAAGGGGAATGAAAAGGCATAGTGATTTAGATTATAATTTCGAAGAAACGGAGTGTATAAAATAGTAAAGAGTGGTTAAAATTGAAAACCTAATTTGGAAACCCTAATCGAGGGCGTTTGAAGCATGTGTTAAATAAACTGAGTAATAGTCTACGTTTTTCACAATTTTAGTGGGGAATGATCAGGCATAATGATTTAGAATAGAAATTCGAAGAAACGAAGTGCATAAAATAGTAAAAGAGTGCTTATAGTCGAAACCCTAATCTGGGATGTTAGAAGCACATGCAAAAAAATTCGAGTACAGCTCGACATTTGCAAAATTTTTTTCAGGATTGACCAGGCTCAATGATTTAAAGTAGAATGTCAAAGAAACAGAGTGTATAAAATAGTAAAAGAGTGCTTAAAATTGAA
This sequence comes from Cucurbita pepo subsp. pepo, assembly GCF_002806865.2. Taxonomy (NCBI): domain Eukaryota; kingdom Viridiplantae; phylum Streptophyta; class Magnoliopsida; order Cucurbitales; family Cucurbitaceae; genus Cucurbita; species Cucurbita pepo. The sequence goes on from NW_019647148.1 coordinate 1,178, forward strand.
ACCATAATTTGGAAACCCTAATCTGGAACGTTTGAAGTACGTGCTACACAAACCGAGTAATATGCGACATTTTAAGAAATTTTTGTGGGGAATGATTAGGCTTCATGA
>NW_019647148.1:6279-9454 GCF_002806865.2 Cucurbita pepo subsp. pepo
CTAAATAAACTGAGTAACGGTCGACGCTTTTAAATTTTTTTGCGGGGAATGATCAGGCATAGTGATTTAGATTGGAATTTCAAAGAAACGGAGTGTATAAAATAGTAAAGAGTGGTTAAAATTGAAAACATAATTTGGAAACCCTAATCCTCGGCATTGGAAGCATGTGCTAAATAAACTGTGGAACAGTCTACGTTTTTCAAAATTTTAGTGGGGAATGATCAGGCACAATGATTTAGAATAGAAATTTGAAGAAACGAAGTGCATAAAACAGTAAAAGAGTGCTAATAATCGAAACCCTAATCTAGGATGTTAGAAGCACGTGCAAAAAAATTCGAGTACAGCTCAACATTTGTCAAAATTTTTGTCAGGCTCGATGATTTATAATAGAATGTCAAAGAAACGGAGTATATAAAATAGTAAAAGAGTGCTTAAAATTGAAACCATGATTTGAAAACCCTAATCCGTTACGTTTGAAGTACGTGCAACAAAAACCGAGTAATATGCGACATTTTAAGGAATTTTTGTGGGGAATGATTAGGCTTGATGATTTAGAATAGAATTTCGAAGAAACAGAGTGTATAAAACAGTAAACGATTGCTTAAAATTGAAACCCTTATCTGGGACGTTTGATGCACGTGTTAAAAAACAAAAACAAAAACGGTGTAACACTGGATGTTTTCCACACTTTTGGTGGGGAATGATCAGGCTTGACGATTTAGAATAGAATGTCGAAGAAACGTAGAGTATAGTGCATAAAATCAAAACCCTTATTTGTGAACCCAAATTCGGGACGTTTGAAGCACGTGCCATAAAAACCGAGTGACACTCGACGTTTTTTGAAATTTTTTTAAGGAATGATCAGGCTTGATGTCTTAGAATAGAATGTCGTAGAAACATAGTGAATAAAAAATGAATAGAGTGCTTAAAATCGAAACCCTAATCCAGGACGTTTGAAGCACGTGCATCAAACGTCCCAGATTAGGGTTTCGATTATAAGGGCTCTTTTACTGTTTTATGCACTTCGTTTCTTCAAATTTCTATTCTAAATCATTGTGCCTGATCATTCCCCACTAAAATTTTGAAAAACGTAGACTGTTACTCAGTTTATTTAGCACATAATTCCAACGCCTTGGATTAGGGTTTCCAAATTATGTTTTCAATTTTAACCACTCATTACTATTTTATACACTCCGTTTTTTCGAAATTCCAATCTAAATCACTATGCCTGATCATTCCCCGCAAAAAATTTTAAAAACGTCGACCGTTACCCAGTTTATTTAGCATGTGCTTCAAACATCCTAGATTTGGATTTCCAAATTAGGGTTTCGATTTCAAGCACTCTATTCATGTTTTATACACTATGTTTCTACGACATTCTATTCTAAGCCGTCCAGCCTGATCATTCCCCACAAAAATTTTAAAAAACATCTAGTATTACTCGATTTTTTTTTCTGCACGTGCTTCAAATGTCCCTGAATAAGGTTTCGATTTTAAGCAATCGTTTACTATTTTATACACTCCTTTTCTTCGAAATTCTATTATAAGTCATGAAGCCTAATCATTCCCCACAAATATTTCTTAAATTGTCGCCTATTACTCAATTTTTGTAGCACGTACTTCAAACGTAATAGATTAGGGTTTCCAAATTATGGTTTTAATTTTAAGCACTCTTTTACTATTATACACTCCGTTTCTTCGACATTCTATTCTAAATCATCAAGCCTGATCATTCGCCACAATAATTACGAAAAACGTCGAGCGTTACTCGATTTTTCGCACGTGCTTGAAACGTCCCATACTAAGGATTCCGGATTATGGTTTCGATCATAAGCACTCTTTTACTATTTTTTTCACATCGTTTCTTCCAAATTTTATTCTAAATCGTTATGCCTGATCATTCCCACAAAAATTTTGAAAAACGTCGACCGTTACTCAGTTATTTTAGCACGTGATTCAAACGTCCTGGATTAGGGTTTCGATTTTAAGCACTTTATTCATATTTTATTCACTATGTTTCTACGACATTCTATTCTAAGACATCAAGCCTGATCATTCCTTCCAAAAATTTCGAAAAACGTCGAGTGTTACTCGGTTTTTATGGCATGTGCTTCAAACGTCCCGAATTTGGGTTTACAAATAAGGGTTTTGTTTTTATGCACTATACCCTACGTTTCTTCGACATTCTATTCTAAATCGTCAAGCCTGATCATTCACCACCAAAAGTGTGGAAAACATCTAGTGTTACTCCGTTTATGTTTTTGTTGTTTTACATGTGCATCAAACGTCCCAGATTAGGGTTTCAATTTTAAGCAATCGTTTACTGTTTTATAAACTTTAGTTCTTCGAAATTCTATTCTGAATCATGAAGCCTAATCATTCCCGACAAAAATTTCTTAAAGGGCCGCCTATTACTCAATATTTGTAGCACGTACTTCAAACGTAATACATTAGGGTTTCTAAATTATGGTTTTAATTTTAAGCACTCTTTTACTATTATACACTCCGTTTCTTCGACATTCTATTCTAAATCATCAAGCCTGATCATTCGCCACAATAATTACGAAAAACGTCGAGCGATACTCGATTTTTCGCACGTGCTTGAAACGTCCCATACTATGGTTTCCAGATTAGGGTTTTGATTATAAGCACTCTTTTACTGTTTTACTCACTTCTTTTCTTCCAAATTCTATTCTAAATCATTATGCCTAATCATTCCCACAAAAATTTTGAAAAACGTCGACCGTTACTCAGTTATTTTAGCACGTGCTTCAAACGTCCTGGATAAGGATTTCGATTTTAAGCACTTTATTCATTTTTTATTCACTATGTTTCTACGACATTCTATTCTAAGAAATCAAGCCTGATCATTCCTTCCAAAAATTTTGAAAAACGTCGAGTGTTACTCGGTTTTTTTGGCACGTGCTTCAAACGTCCCAAATTTAAGTTCAGAAATAAGGGTTTTGATTTTATGCACTATACCCTACGTTTCTTCGACATTCTATTCTAAATCGCCAAGCCTGATCATTCCCCACCAAAAGTGTGGAAAACATCTAGTGTTACTCTGTTTTTGTTTTTGTTTTTTTANGTGTTACACCATTTTTGTTTGTGTTTTTTAACACGTGCATCAAACGTCCAGATTAGGGTTTCGATTATAAGGGCTCTTTTACTGTTT
>NW_019647149.1:0-9453 GCF_002806865.2 Cucurbita pepo subsp. pepo
GAACCTTTGAAAGGAGAAACTGATTGTACCAGTCGTTTAAACGATTCGTGCTCAATTGATTCTACAAGCCAGGCTTCTGACAATGAAATGCTTTCAATTGAAGAAAGTAGCAGTCATATACAAGCTGCTACAGGGTTGCCTGAGGCCGAGAGCTCGAGCACCGGAGTAAAATCTGAAAGTAAACCTCTCAAGGGAGATATCTCGTCAGACACTGTTCTTCTGGGCCTTGAAGAATTCAAAAGCAGAGTCTTTACATCTCGGACTAAGGATGAAACTGGTCAGGCTGGGAATACTATCCATAGAGTAGAACCTGGTGGTGCAGAGTACAATTACGCTTCAGCTTCAAAGGGAGCAAAGGTGTTGGCTTTCAACAAGGAAGCAAAAGGAGCTTCTAACATCTTAGGCAAGGACAAAGATAAGTACCTCAGAAATCCATGTTCTGCTGAAGAGAAATTTGTTGTCATAGAACTTTCAGAAGAAACCTTAGTAGTAACAATCGAAATCGCTAATTTTGAGCACCATTCTTCTAACTTGAAAGAATTCGAGCTACATGGCAGTTTGGTTTATCCAACAGATGTTTGGTTCAAGCTTGGGAATTTCACTGCTCCAAATGCAAAACATGCACATAGATTTGTTCTCAAGGATCCAAAATGGGTGAGATACTTAAAGTTGAATCTTCTTACCCACTATGGTTCAGAATTCTATTGCACACTCAGCACTGTTGAAGTTTACGGAATGGATGCTGTTGAAATGATGCTAGAGGATTTAATATCTGCTCAACATAAACCCTCTATATCAGATGAAGCTACTATCGATAAGCGAGTAACTCCGTCCCAGCCTGGATCCAATGATGTAGGACAACAACATCGTAGAGAGTCGCAATCTCTTGCTAATGAGGAAAGTGATGATGATGATGTCGTTTTAGAACTTTCAAAGAGTAATATACCTGATCCGGTCGAAGAATCACACCATCAACAACCTGGCAGAATGCCTGGTGACACTGTTCTCAAAATTTTGACGCAGAAAGTTCGTTCATTAGACCGAAGTCTATCTGTTTTGGAGCGGTATCTCGAGGACTCAACTTCCAAATATGGCAATATATTCAAAGAGTTCGACAAAGATATAGGAAATAATGGTCTACTTATTGAGAAGACTCGTGAGGATATAAGAAATATTCTTAAAGTCCAGGATAGCACAGTATGTCATACTCTTCTCCTTTCAATCCATCTTCTACTAATAACAATGCCAATTAACATTGGTTTGTTGTCATTGCAGGATAAAGATCTTCATGATCTCATTTCTTGGAAGTCCACTGTTTCCTTGCAGTTGGATGGTCTGCAAAGGCATAATGCTATTCTCAGGTTTTTGCCCCCCCACCCACCACCACACAAACATCTTATAACTGTTCCTATGTTCTATTTTTATCAAAATAGTACTTTTATGCAGTAGTTTGAGTGTTGTAGTGGCTGCCCAAACCATATTTTGAAAGGAGTTATGGGAAGTATTTTTAATCAAAGAATGTGTAGCTATCCAGGAAGTTTTCGTTACTCATAGCTATGATATTTACTTGAGGAAATTGTTTGTTTTTACCTTTTCTTTTGTTTTGAAAACTTTTTCCCCCTTCTTTTTTTCATTTTTTGTAATTTTAAAAACACTTCTGAAAATGTTTCTTTGATATTTGATGAGCGGCCGTACTATGATTGCTCAGGCGACATGGCCCCACACGCTACACACAACAACAAATTGTTATGCGGTCGGTAAACTCTTTTTGCAGACAACCTATCAAATCATCTCACGTATTTTTGAATATTTCGTTCCGTGTCATATACATGTCTTCGGTCTTTCATTTTGATATTCCCGCTCGTGCCCGGAGAGAGAATGCATAAATATTGTTTTTCTTTGTTTATTATTTTCCTTCCTACTTTCTTCAAACTGTTTTCCATGTATCGTATCCAATAAAATTCCTGGCAAATGTTCTCATTTCTTGATCATTCTTACCTAACATTTCCTTTGGGGAAAAAAAGACTTGGGAATCTTTGTTACTTCAAAAAATGTGCAAATTTCTCTTTGTAGAAATCTTCTTGTAGAGATGGAAGATGCTGAAAGCTTCTGTTTTGTTTTGCAGATCTGAGATTGAAAGGGTCCAGAAGAATCAAACTTTTCTGGAAAACAAAGGAATAGTTGTTTTTGTTGTGTGCATCATTTTTTCATGGTTTGCTATTTTAAGATTATTTCTGCATATTGTTGTTAGAGTACGTGAGAGAACAAATAGTTCCAGGAAATTTTGTTGTATAAGCCCTTCCTGGTATCTATTACTTTTGAGCTGTTGTATTATTCTTTTCATACAGTCGCTATAATCATGGATTGCCCCCTTTTTCATCCATTTTTCCTTCTCCAATTTCTCAGCTTTAATTAAAGGCCCTTCTGATTCAGATGAACTTGAGGTACTTTTAAAAAGGGTTATTCAATAGGGGAGGAGCTTTATGATATGATATGTTATGATATGATTATGCGACTCTTATGATATACGATATGATATGTGCATGATATGGATTGTTATGTATGATATTACTTATATGTTACATGAATGATATGATATTATTGACAGGCAAAACGACAACTAGTATGAAAGATGCTGTAATGGCCCGAGCTCACCGCTTACAGATATTGTCCTCTTTAGATTTTTCCTTTTGGGCTTTCCCTCAAGGCCTTAAAATACGCGAGGGGAAGGTTTCCATACCTTTATAAATGGTATTTTGTTTTCCTCCTTAACCAATGTGGGACAACACATATATGATAAATGTTCTAAGAATTGATGTGAACAATGTTATGATATAAAGAAGATGCTAGCGGAGTTGTATTATGTGTTTATGCATTGGGGGATATCCCTATTCATTCACGATAATACGAACATGTACGCTACTAGACAGGAGAATGATTATTATGTTTGACATAGTACTGCCGTAACGGTCTCTCTTTAGAAGGAAAATACAATAATGGGAAGAACGAACTATATGGATCGAGAATCTCTCTCATTTTCAGCAAGGAATTGACTCACAAAGAAGCAATGAATCTTGTGTTTTATGAGCTGTAGAACATTATAGTTATTAGCACACATTCACAAGCATAGTATCACTTATGAGGATGATTATGGCAGATCAAAGGCATGGAGAAGGAGAAATGGAGCATTCTAAGAAGCCATTCTTCTTCTCATCTTTTAACCCATTTTTGTTTGTGTTAATTTTTCTTCCTTCTCTTGTACTTGTTTCTCTAGTTTGCAAGCTTGATTTGGAGGTTCCTTGGACGACTGGCTTGGATAAGGTCTTCTCAAGTTTTGCTCCTCACTTGCTTGACCCAGCTGCTTTGGACCTCAAGGGACACTCTTTTTCCTCTCCCATTGTAAGTATAAAATTTATCGTTGCAAATCTAACTCGTTTGTACCTTTTGTAACCTCGTTGACTTGGATCATGATCATTAGGAAGGATCACAAAAGACGGTACCTGAAAATAAAGAACATAAGGGAAAAGATGCAACTTCGGGGATCAGTAGAGTTGAGAGATACACTAAGTTGGAGAAAATAGAGGAGAAGTTGGTAAGAGCAAGAGCAGCGATAAGAGAAGCGGGTCGAGTTCGTAACCTTACGTCTGTACATGATGATCCTGACTATGTTCCTAGAGGTCCAATATATAGAAACCCAAATGCTTTCCACAGGTACGAGTTTAAATGACAATTTTAACCTTACGTGTCTCGATTTTGATTTCAATTTGGATTCTATAGTTTAGTTTAAATGACAATTTTAAACTTATGTGTCTCGACTTCGGTTTCAATTTGGATTCTATAGTTTAGTTTAAATGACAATTTTAACCTTATGTGTCTCAATTTTGGTTTCAATTTGGATTCTATAGTTTAGTTTAAATGACAATTTTAACCTTATGTGTCTCGATTTCGGTTTCAATTTAGATTCTATAGTTTAGTTTAAATGACAATTTTAACTTTATGTGTCTCAATTTCGGTTTCAATTTGGATTTTATAGTTTAGTTTAAATGACAGATTTAACCTTATGTGTCTCAATTTCGGTTTCAATTTGGATTCTATAGTTTACTTTAAATGACAATTTTAACCTCATGTGTCTCAATTTTGGTTTCAATTTGGATTTTATAGTTTAGTTTAAATGACAATTTTAACCTTATGTGTCTTGGTCCTACTTTTTCAACCATCTGGCGTCGTGATCTTGACACACTTGCGACCAACCTTAAGGGGAATCAAGTCCCATATATATTTTTCACCCAGGTTTTGTGGTTTCATCGGACCCTAGGCGAGGTTTGTATTTGCCAACCGAATATCGCTTGTGCGAAATCCAAGCTTGTTCGACCACACACGTCGTCTGCGCGTGCATGTTCAATCGTCTACTACACAACCGACTTGCCTCTACACTAGGCCAAGTCACTTAGCTCGACCTTGCCTCTACTCGGGGCCAAGGTCTCTCATTGTATCCATGACTAATGTTTACATTAAATCTTTGTTAATTTTCATCGGTGGTAGAGAAATCTAGTAAACATCTACGAATTTTTTAAAAGTTTAGAGACTAAATTGAAACTAAACTCAAACCCGAACTAGAACATATAACTTCATCGGGTTCGGGTTCGTGTGCAGGAGCTACCTAGAAATGGAAAGGCTTTTAAAGATATACATATACAAGGAAGGAGAGCCACCAATGTTCCATGAAGGTCCATGCAAGAGCATATACTCCACAGAAGGAAGGTTCATTCATGAAATGGAGAAGGGAAACTCATACACAACCAATGACCCTGATCAAGCCCTTCTCTATTTCCTCCCTTTCAGCGTTGTCAATTTGGTTCAATATCTCTATGAACCAAACTCTCATGATGTTAATGCCATTGGCGTTGCAGTCCAAGACTACATCAATGTCATCTCGAACAAGCATTCTTTTTGGAATCGCAGCCTCGGTGCTGACCACTTCATGCTTTCGTGTCATGATTGGGTAAGCAGCTTTGGAATGTTAGGAATAACGACTCTTCATAATGGTATGATATTGTCCACTTTAACAAAGTACACCATAGAGCCTCTCAGGAGGTCAATGTAGCCCTCGCATAGCCTTCCCTTAATCGAGGCTCGACTCCTTTCTCTAAAGTCCTCGAACAAAGTACACCCTTTGTTCGACACTTGAGTCACTTTTGACTACCCTTCGAGGCTCACTTCTTTGTTCGACATTTGAGGATTTTATTAATATGGGTAAGTTAAGGGCATGGCTCTGATACTTTGTTAGGAATAATGGGTCTCCACAATGGTATGATATTGTCCACTTTGAGCATAAGCTCTCATGGTTTTGCTTTGAGCTTCCCCAAAAGGCCTCATATCAATGGAGATGTATTCTCAACAATCCTCCCCTCGATCAAAGTACACCATAAAGCCTCCCGTGGGGTTATGTAGGCCTCGAATAATCTCCCCTTAATCGAGGTCGACTCCTTTCTCTAGAGCCCTCGAACAAAGTACACCCTTTATTCGACACATGAGTCACTTTTGACTACACCTTTGAGGCTAGCAATTTCTTGTGTTTGACACTTGAGGATTCTATTGGCATGACTAAGTTAAGGGCATGGCTCTAATACCATTTTAGGAATAACGACTCTCCATAATGATATGATATCGTCCACTTTGAGCATAAAGCCATTGGCTTCGATCTAAGCTTTCTTTCTTCGTCTCGCAGGGGCCACGAACCACCTCGTACGTTCCACTTTTATTCAACAACTCCATCAGGGTATTGTGTAATGCAAATGTTTCAGAAGGTTTCCATCCCTCTAAAGACGCATCGTTCCCAGAAATCCATCTTCGAACGGGAGAAATCGATGGACTTCTCGGGGGACTCTCGCCTTCTCGTCGACCTATTCTTGCATTCTTTGCAGGTCGTTTACACGGCCACATAAGGTACTTACTACTGCAAAAGTGGAAGGAAAAAGACGATGACGTGGTTGTTTACGACGAGCTTCCAAGCGGAGTATCATACGAGTCGATGTTGAAGAAGAGTCGGTTTTGTTTATGCCCGAGCGGGTATGAAGTAGCGAGTCCAAGAGTTGTGGAAGCTATATATGCTGAATGTGTACCTGTGTTGATATCAGAAAGCTATGTCCCTCCTTTCAGTGATGTTTTGAATTGGAATTCATTTGGTGTGCAAATAGAAGTGAAGGATATAGGAAACATAAAAGAGATACTAAGAGGGATATCTCAATCTCAATACTTGAGAATGCAAAGGAGAGTGAAGCAAGTTCAGAGACACTTTGTGATTAATGGAACTCCCAAGAGATATGATGCTTTCCATATGATACTTCATTCGATCTGGCTCAGAAGATTGAACGTACACATTCAGGACTAAGCCACATCGATATGAATCCAACTACTGATCCATTACATGTATCGAAGGACCAATTATAAGAAGTAAGATACAGAAGATTCAAGAGGTATTTACATTACTAGTGAATGTACGAGAATAGAGAAATTTTTTAGCCCAAAATTTTTTATAATAATAGTATATCAAGTAGAGAATAGAGCCCAAATTTTTTTATAATAATAGTATATCAAGTAGAGAATAGAGGTAATAAATAGTCGAACTACCCTTTAAGACTATTTATGTCATAAGTATTATTTTCTTCTTTTAATTCAAAGTCATTTACTGGGCCAAGAGCACCCCCTCGTGTAAAAGCTTCGATCGTCGATTGACCAAAATGAGGATCCCAAATTGTATGAGCAATAGGTCTTACATGTAAAGGGTCTTGTAACCATGCTTCAAAATTACCTTGTCAAGCTACATGAAAGAGATTTCTAGAAGTCCACAGCAAAATTTTGCCAATTGTCCGAAATGTGAAGCAAAAATAGTTTGATATAGACGTTCTTCAGTAATATTATCATGACTTTCGAAGTCATGCGCGGTAGCAATACCAAACCAAATACGATGAGTAGTGGGATCCTGAACTAAACTTTGGCTAGACCTTGGAAATCTTAGTGCCGCTTGAAAATGTTTGTAAAGATTAGTATTTTACCAATTCATTAGATAAGTCTATATAAAGCTAATTCTAGAGTGAGCTGTCTTAGGATCTAAGAAAGCATCTCTAAATACTCATTTTTACTTATCTGCATCTCTAAATACTCATTTTTACTTATCTCAAGCAAGTTTGAAAGAAATTACAAGGCTTGAAAGAAATTACAAGGCCGCTCTCCTGGAGGAAAGGTTTGAAAGAGAACATTGTTCTAGTACCAGATTCAAAAGATTAGCGCACCATTGAGGCAATATCAGAATAGACATTACAATTCCTGGTCAATAATTCAATCACATATATAGGGACACCATAATTGAAGCGTACCGAACGGAGTACTTCCTGGTCAATAATTTAATCACATATAAGCGTAACACGAACGGAGTACTTTAGAAGATCACATATATAGGGACACCATAATTGAATTGTTACAAGCGTAACGGAGTACTTTAGAAGAAGCGATCTATTGCCAAGTCATTACAATCCAAGAGTTCTACACCATAATTGAATTGTTACAAGCGTAACGAACGGAGTAGTTTAGAAGAAGCGATCTATTGCCAAGTCATTACAATCCAAGAGTTCTTCTCTTTCTAACCAGCTCTTTCCAAATCCACCATCACAAATTCTATTCAAGATTCACTTTACACTAAGAAATAACTGAATATTATATTATAACCCATTAGAAATGGATATGATAGTACAAACAAAAGCATAACTAATGCATTCAAATACATTTTTCTTGTCCAAAAATGAATGGTAGAACAAAAACTTGAATCTAGTCTTGTATTTATGAAGAAAGCAGAGTATAACCTGAGACTGAGAAATGTTGTATATATACACAAACCTCTCTCTCCACTTTGAAGTTTCTAGTAGGAATATGAACTTGAGGAGATCACTAAATATGACCCAATGTTGCTGAGAATATGAATCATCAAGGTCTGTTGTGATGCTAGAAGTATTTGGAACCAGAAGATGACTGTGGAGGTGCTGGTGGCAGACGGTTTGGAGTACGACGACTGCTCGAGTTTGAACCTGAGTATATGTCACCATTTTGTGTGGGATCGTTAGAATACCTACTGCGACCATTGGAAGAAGATCTTCTGGAGTCGACCCGACCATTAGCAGCTGCATCAAATGCAGATTTCCAGTCATCTCCAGGCGTTCCGCTAGTTCGGGGACTACTTTCTGCAAAGATTCGTCGCAGGTTTGCAGGTTAAGTTGTATAATCGCGAAAAACAAAATGATGCCATGTTTCTACTCCAGTTTCATTTTACAAAAATCAAGCAGATCAGTAACGTAATATATTTGCTGCAACTAGTGGCTAAGATTACCTGCTGCATCATTGTCGGACCAACCAGCAGCAGCTGCACTATTATCGTGGATGCTGAGCTGGCGCGTAAGTTTCGAAAGGAGAGAGGATTGTTTTTGATAACGTTCTCTCCTCCGTTTTACGTTTGGGTCCTCCAGAAGAAGCTCCTCAATCCTGGCTGAGCTTTGGCCACTGTTCATCATGAGCATACAATAAGATGGATTTCGAACTTACGATCAACAGTCAACGTTAAAATGAAAATATTTAAGCGTTAAAAGTAGAATTAAAATAGAAAATATGTAAGAATATAGAGTCTATACCAACATTAAACCCAAACTCTACCTGATCGAGCTATATAATTGGTTTAGCATGTCTTCCTTGGCCTTCTCAACTTGACAAAGTACAACAGCCTGCAAAATTCAACAACTCGCTAATGAAATAAACTGTGTTGAAGACAAAGACATGAACTACATGGGATAATCATTCAAATATAAGTTTCTATTGACATTTGTTAGGAGGGAGTCACACATTGGCTAATTTAGAGAATGATCATGGATTTATAAGTAAGGAATACATCTCCATTGGTATGAGGCCTTTTGGGGAAGCCCAAAGCAAAGTCATGAGAGCTTATGCTCAAAGGGGACGATATCATACCATTGTGGAGAGTCGAGATTCTCAACATGGCATCAGAGTCATGCCCTTAACTTAGCCACAAGTGTCGAACAAATGGTGTACTTTGTTCGAGGCCTCCAGAGAAGGAGTCGAGCCTCGATTAAGGGGAGGCTGTTCGAGGGCTCCATAGGCCTCGGGAGAGGCTCTATTGTGTACTTTGTTCGAGGGGAGGATTGTTGGGAGGGAGTCCCACATGGGCTAGTTTAGGGATTGATCATGGGTTTATAAGTAAGGAATACATCTCCATTGGTATGAGGCCTTTTGGGAAAGCTCAAAGTAAAGTCATGAAAGCTTATGCTCAGAGTGGACCATATCATACCATTGTGGAGAACCGTGATTCCTAACAGTTTCAACATAAATTACCTTGGGGACATTTGCAGCTAAACTATTTAAAACTGCTTCAACGTAACCACGAACTTCTTG
>NW_019647150.1:0-2435 GCF_002806865.2 Cucurbita pepo subsp. pepo
AGTTTTCATTTAGTCCCTGTTTTTTAAGATTTTATGTACTTCAATTTTAATTTACACAAATGCTTTTTGCTTGGAAATTTTTGTTAATTTTCTATTAATTAATTCTTTTACATTAGTTATAACTAAATTAATTAATTGGAGCTAGTTTTTATCCCTAATAAAATTAATTATAGAATTCTTTTTAAAACTAAATGAAAATTAAGTTAAAATTAGGGTGAGAATCTAAAAATGTAACATTTTGGGGAGTGCAAGAAACTCTACTCGATTAATGATCAAATATGTTTATGAACATAAAAATCTAAATGTTCGTATTGTTGCAAATTTTAAACTCCAGAGACTAAATTATTGTAGAAGTTCAAAGATGAAGTTGTTGAGGATGGTAAATAGTGAGTCCCACATCAGCTAATTTAGGAAAAAAAATACTCTCCTAAAAGTGTTACCCTTTAGAGTACTACTCAACTTTCATATAAAACACATACTACTACAAAAGTACTCATACAACTCACAGACAATTTTGAGTACTACTTTACAATCAACAAAAAGTAAAACTATAAATAAAAGTACTCGACATCTATGTCTCTTTTGAGAATCTCATTCAATCTATAGCTCGGTCCTGTTTCAGGTAGTGGCGCATTAGTTAAATTCTTATTGAAATTAACTAATGAAATCAATCCAAGATAGAGGAAACGCTGAAAGATAGACCGACGTTGACTCTATTACGCCGTTCTCCGGATAAGGTAGTTTGGAACAGAGAGCCTGCTCCGCCTTACTACTCTGATCAAATGCTAGAGGTATGAGACAGGATCACACATGGTTTTACACCAGGGCTTAAATTCAGTCCGCGTGACTTATCGTCTTTATCTTGCATTGGATGCGAATATTGGTACGAAGACTTTTGAGAAAGCCCAAAGCAAAACCATGAGAGATTATGCTCAAAGTGGACAATATCATATCATTGTGGAGATCCGTCATTTCCAAAGTTGCTACCAATTTCAAAGATTTAATCTCAAAGTATAAAGATTAAACGGTATGAACAAAATCCTCTCAAAGTGTTCGATTTGATAAAAGACAATAGAAATATTGAGAATGAAAATGATGAAGCAAAGAAATATAAAGTGCTAGATACAATAATTGGTTACAATGTGAAAGGTTTTAATTAATTAAGAGAGAAAGAAAGTACACTAAAAAATTAAAACAAAAAGCTCCATGTTTTGGGGTCAATGTTTCCTGATTCTTGCAGTGTCGTTTTTAGAGCAGGCAGAGTCAATAACGACTCTGTGAGCTAATATTACAGTTTTTCAATAAATTGTTATTTAAAACTAAGAAGAAAAATATTAGTAATTATGAGATGTAGAAAAAAAGACTAAAATAATATCTGAAAAGTTTCTAATATGGTTCAGTTCTTATTCTATCCATTTCTTATCAACATGTATAGTCTCCAAAATATCAAATTTGATTTTGAATTCAATTATGAAAATGATTTCTAATTCGTTTCTAAAATGCAACAAAGTCATAGTGATTTCACGAGAGTAGTCCAAAGTGCACACAAACTAACCTAACCGCTCGTGAATAAAAAAAATGGTTATAGAAAAGCAACCAAATAATTAATAGAAGGCAGTATAAAGTACTTGGTAATTCCTATTTAGAGGCTAAACAACACGTTTAATCCTTGGGTTTCGAGGTTTGTGTTTATGTAGTTCTTAAACTTTAAAAAGTGAATAAAAAGTCCATAAACGCCTAATAGATATCTAAACATTGAAAAATGTCTATTAAGTTTTTAACCTTTCAATCTAGTATCTAATAGGTCCACCTTCTTTATTTTATGTCTAATAATTCTCGACACAACTAACATTTCATGAACCCATGAACTTAGTAGACACAAAAATTGACACACAAAATTGACACAAGTATATAAACAATAAACAAAAAGTGAAAAAAATATGAAAATCACTGCAGAAGACTCGCAAGATATGAAATACACACAAGGTGCTAATATATGCGATGGTAGTAGGATTAAAAGAACCCAAATGGATCAGACCCGTCTCCTCCAAACTTACCTTGTTACAAACTCTGAAGCTTGATTTGTTTCTTCTCGTATCGTTAACCTGACAATGCCACTCACCAGTACTTCACCAAAGCTGGCTGCAATTATATATATAAAGAATCATGTAACACAAACAATAATTATTAATAACACAACATTTAAGTTGAGCTACCGTAGTTGATATATACTCCTCCCTCCTCTTTAAGGCAAGAGGTTCAAATATTTGTACCCATTTGTTCAAAAGAACTGGCATCATCAATCCTTTCAAGCCCTTTCTAGCCGTAACTCAATCTAACCATCTACTAATAAAGCTTTCGAGGGCTAGGCTAGATAGATTCTGTAAAATTTACTTCATCAAAGAAAATATGATATCTCAAATCATATATATATA
>NW_019647150.1:7399-9451 GCF_002806865.2 Cucurbita pepo subsp. pepo
AGCATCTTCAAGAACCGAGGTGAATTGGAGGCGATGGACACGGATTCCTCCTCGGAAACCCCTAATCGTTGAAGATACTCGGAAACAGCAAGTCGAGCTTCTTCCAAAGAATGGAGTGAGTCGTCTGGAGGGACATCGGAGGAAGTGGAGGCGAGGGGGATGAAACGGGAAGAAGTGGGGGAGAAGTGAAAGCGGGAACGGAAGGGGCAGGAATCGAGAGGAAGGAGGGAGCGAGGTTGGGAAAGGGAGAAGCGATTGATTGGAATGGGAGTTGAGGATTCAAAGCTACGATGAATGGTTGGAATGGGGAAGAAGACGGAAGCCATTGTTGAGGTTACTGAGAACTGGAAGCTGTGAGCCTGGCCGTCACTGCGGACATTGTTAAAATCTTGGTAAAACCCTGCAATGAAATGAAGCGACGAAGCCCACCGCGTACAGAAAAATATAGCTGATATTCTCAATATAAATTTTATTAAAAAAAATTAAAATATCTTGCCCAAGTAAATATATATAATATTTCACATCACTTTTTTAATATTATAATACTGACTCCACCGCTAATAGATATTGTTTTCTTTGAGCTTTCTCTCAAAGTTTTTAACGCTCACGAGGAAAATCGATTGCTTCATGCACGTTCCAAATTGTGGCTACGACTTTCTCCCCTATCACCTTGGCCGCTAATACAAGCATCCATTTAGTTCCATTGTATACCATGCCCTCCCCTTCTTATCTATGGATCCCGGGAGCAGAGCTATACCGAAAAAGATTGAAAATTGATATCAGTCTTTTATGTTCTCATCCACCTTGTTCTTCAACGACTTCAAGGCAACAAAAAGGGACATAGTGGGGAACAACGTCCAAACTGTGACGACCGAGTAGCAACAACGTGCTTCTCACCAAAGATAGTTTCACTCCCAAATATACCTTTAAAAACCTTGAGGGAAAGCTCATTGCTAGCCGTGGGCTTGGGCCGTTACATATTTATTCAATAAATAAGTAGGTAATCTCGGTCTCTCGCCTCATTTAACAAATTGAAAGAAATATCTTTTCGCATTATTCTAAATTAAAAATGGAAAGAAAAAAAACGAAAATAGTATTGTGACGCCTTGAATAAAATAGCTGAACATGAATGAACTGAGATTATATCTAAATGAGAGCGATGCCGAGAATAGGATTATACTTATAAAAATTGAAAATTTATACCTTTAACAACAAGGTGCACCTCTTTTTGGTAGCTCGTCAAAGTTGTTTGAAACAATTTTATGTTGGATGGCTTTCTATAAATTTTTGTAAGAACCACGTGAGTGATGAAAAATCATACCGAAAAGACTTATACTATGGTATCAAGATTTGAGTGTTTGTACGTTTGACGTGTTTCTATTTGATGTCAATTCGTTCATCTTGCCCTCCTAGCTCAGTTGGTTAGAGCACCCGTTTAGTAAGCGGGAGGTCTTGAGTTCAAGAGAGCATTATTTCTTGTATTATTTATTATTGCTACTGGGCTTGAAGCCCAATTCATGCAAGCAAAGCCGATCGTTCAATATAGCCCATCATAAAACAAACCAAGTTTATGAATATAAAAAGTTTTCAATAAATTCTTAAAATTTAAAAATTATAAATATTTTTGAACAGTTGTTGTAAATTGAATTAAATATAGATAAATGTAAAAAATAATTTTATTTATATAAAGAATAATTTGAATATCTTCTTTAAAATTAAAATTTTAATATTTTTATATTTTAAATTTAAATTTGAAATTTTTTACCTTAGATCAAAAGTTCGTAACTCATTTAAGATTAAAATCGAGTTAATCTTTTAAATCACTAGATTTATAAGAGATATTACATATTTCGTGGTCCAGTTTTATACAAACTCATTAAATAGAATATCTTATTAATAGTATTACCAATAAAAACAAAACATCCAACATTTTCATATATTTAGATTTTTTTATTGAACATAATTCTCTGGAGGTCGACCACATATTATTCAATATTACTCTAATAACCTTGAATTTTTAATATAATAGATAATATTCCGAAAAAAAAAAAA
>NW_019647151.1:0-9420 GCF_002806865.2 Cucurbita pepo subsp. pepo
AATAAATTTTTATTTCTCGATAATATTTAGAGTCATGATAAAATATATTAGGTTCAAATTAGTGGTTAATATATTATTTTTGGTAGCTTAAACTTTTTTTTTTTTGTAAGATAAAATACAAAATTTATTTTAGGGAAAAATTCTCTAATTTAATAATATTTAAAGATAGTCATATAAATTAAAGGTTGATTTTATATAAATTTTTTTAAATTAAATTTTCTTAATCATACACCATAACTTTTTTTAAGTGGGGAGAAAATTACAAATAATTTAAACTTTCTGGGATAAAAATTAATAGGTTCAATAAAGGAGACCAAAATAATAAACAAAATAATCCTTTGAAATTTTTGGTGTGAAGATAATGCTTTTCTCATAACTTCTCATCTCCAAGGATTCCTCAACAAAACCGTGTGGTTGAAAGGAAAAATCATGCTTTACAAGAATTTGCATGAGTATGATTTATCTAAATATTTTTTAGCAAAAGCCGTTAATACCGTTATGTTTCAAAAAGAGTTTTAATTAGATCTCTTTAGATAAAACTTCTTATAAACTTTGGAATAATAAATTTTCAAATATGGGGTATTTCAAAGTTTTTGGTTCGAAAGTTTTATTTGAATAACAAAAGCTTGAAAATTTTGATTCTAACACGAATATTAGTATTTTTGTTTGTTATTTTATTCTAATACGAATATTGGTATTTTTTGTTGGTTATTCGTATAAAGAGTTTTACGTAATAGAATTTTAGTTCTAGAGAAATTTATGTAGGTGGTATTTGATGAATGTTCTAGTAATATTTCTAATGAGTCTATTTGCAGTGATGATTTAAAAAGAAATTTGGGAGATTTAATTGTTAGTAACAAAGGCAAAGAAATGGTTTCTAATGAAGAAGGAGTGAGCTTAAATTAAAAGAAGGAAGAAGGTTTTTCATCAAGGACAAAAGAACGAAAGTATGTCTTATCTCATCCCAAGAACTTAATTATTGGTGATCTCGAACAAGACGTGAAAACTAGTTCTTCTATTAATTTATTTATTAATCTTGCTTTTGTTTCTCAAATTGAACCAAGATGCCGAAAATGATGAGTTTTGAATTTTAGCTATGCAACGAAAACTAGATTTTGGAAATTAGTCCTAACGTCTCTAATATTTTGTTGCTAGTGCTCAAATTATTTAGATGAAAAAAAACTTTTTATGATTTTAGATTAAAATTTGATAGTGTGACGGTATTTTGTGATAACAGTGATATTAATTTAACCAAAAACTCTATTCATCATTCTAGAACTAAACATATAGACATTGTACATCATTTTATTAGTGAGGAGTGCAAAATAAACATATTATTCTTGATTTTGTAAACTCTAATAATCAATTAGTAGATATTTGGTAATAGCCAAAAATAAATAAACAAATAAAAATAATTATAAAAATAGTTAAAATAATAATAATAATAATTAATTAATTAATTAAGAAAAAACACAAAAAAAAAATAACCTTAGGCCACAATTATCTCTCCTCAAACCATAAGTAAATTATTGCAAAAAAAGAAAAAGAAAAACAATAATTGTCAGATTTACTTGAGAAAAAAAAAATGACAATAACCTTTATGGAGTTGAGATTGACTGGAGATTTAGGTGAAGATAAATTTAATAAGGTATATATTAAATCTTCATTTTCTTTTATCCTATTTTTTTTAGAAATCTTCATTTTCTTTTATCCTATTTTTTTTAGAAATCACAACCAATTATAGTTACATTTTCATTGAATTATTACCTGATCTAGCTTTGAGTTAAGAAATTAAATGTCAATCATTTATATGATTCTAGTAAATCACAAAAATTAGTAATATTAGATTAAATTTTTATTAGTAGCCAAATGAATAGATTAAAGATAGAATGACCCAAAAAACTTTTGAAACACTAAGATAATGAAAGATTTGGAATCATAGATCCACTCGAAATTTGGAATACATAATAACAGAATTAGAAGGCAACGATAAAAAAATAAAAATAAAAAAAAGATTTGGGAATTAAAAACCACAAACTAAATATAGAGGGAAAGGTAAATACAGAGGTAAATGCAAAGAGTAGCAGAATAACTTGAAATTGCTGTATCTACTTTCTTATACGACACTAACCATGAAAAATAAGATGGTTGGTAAAAATATAATTATAGATATATAACATTTCAAGACTTTTAACACTGGACCAATGTAAATTACAGAAATAATGTTGTAGAGTTCAAACCCGAAACTAATGTCATGGGCACATATAGGTTGACCCAGATTTCAAAGGACGGAATCGAACTTTCATTAAAGATATATTCGTGATAACGACTTAAGCTAGCTAGGTAAGTGACTCACCCGTCGTAGGTTACGCGTTATTTGTTGTATGTTGGCACGTGTCGGTGGATTTGCACGTGTCATTAAATTGTAGGCTATTTAATGTGCTAGAGTACGAACTCATGTGAACGTGAATGTATGTTATGTATGCTGCTTAGTTTGATGTGATATGTTATGCATGTGACGATATGTGGTTCCTGAATGATTATGACATGATTGTATGGAATATTTGAATGTAAACAGCATGAATTGTATGACATGAAACATGGTAAACTGTCTAGAATCATAACCCCGATTGGAATATGTATGAAATGTAAATTGAAAATGAGAATGATATGAAGCATGGAACGTGATAGGGGGGTTATGATCGTTAATGATAAATGTAGAAGTAGGGTAGACATCATGCATTATGTGTGTTCATGCATCTGGGGGGATACCCCTATCCCATCACGAGGGTACGGACGTGTACATCTAATGGCAGGACAACGATCGTTATGCTTTGCATAGCGCTGCCGTGACGGTTATTAGTTTTAACTGGTCCCAGCATAAGGGGCTCCCAGAGTATGCCCACTGGATAAGGAAAGTGGCCCAGTGGTGTGCGAACTAGCTGGTGAGCCCATACTTGCACGTATGGGCTGTGTGTAGAGTATATGGTACATGTCCACAATTACCCGTTAGGAAAGCACCGTAGGGGAAACGAAACGAAACAAAACGAAAGATAGGTCCCATCATTTCATTGCATGTGATTGTTGCATAATCTCGATAGGGGGTCACTTACTGAGTATTTAAGAAATACTCAAGCTTTGTGCTATTACATTTTTCAGGTTAAGGCAAGACATTCATATACGGCTGACGACGGCATCGGAACTCGAGACCATGACACATGCATAGGGTAGTGGTATTTATTTTTTTAGTCTTAGACTAGAATAGAATGTTTTTAACTTAAACTTTTATTCATTTTATTTAGTTTTGTTGTGTTGTTTTAAAGATGTTTTCGAAACACGTAAGTCCATGGCTGTGTTTTAAGATAAAGGTTATGTTTTATGAAATTTTGATGAAGTCTTCCGCATTTAATGTTTATGGTACGTATACAGTAGCGACCTTAAATTAAGCAGAAAATTTTGGATCGTTACATATTTTCACCCCGCTATTAAATGAACTTTTTTTTTTTTACAAAAATAGGTTTGAGCGATGTATTATTGGTTGTGATATATCTTGAATTTTATAATCTTGTTCACATGTTATTAGAAAGAGCCACTATGTCATTCTTAAGAGAAAATTAAGAAAAATATAATGTAAGTTTGTTATTTTATAATTTATCAATCAATACGTTTGAGTATTAATATAGGGGAGAATATATTTAATGAATTTTAAGTATGAAATTTATGATGATATATTAGAATACATTGATATTATTATTTAGGCATGTGTATTATTTTAGGTTCGATGAATTTCATACTATTTTATTAAATAGTTGCTCGAAATCTATTGTTTTTTTGGCTCTTAATTTTAAATTAATTAATTAATTATGTGAGTGATATTGTGATAATATAAAAAATCTACCCTAATTTTTAATCATTATTAGTATTTTGAAGGGTTGGAATAACTATTTAGGTTTTTTTAGAATAACTATTTAGGTTTTTTTTTTTTCAATTACTCAAATCAGAACAAAATTAAAAAAGTTAGGATCGAAACAAGATACCAGAAGTGATGAAGTATTTAATTATTATATTATTATATTTATAATAAATTTTAAATGGAACGGTTACTCACTTTTTTTTATTATTATATTATTATATTTATAATAAATTTTAAATTTTTTAATGACGTTACTCCCACTAACTTTTATTATTTTTATATTATATAATTCTATTATTATATTTAAATAATAATAAAAATAATAATAATAAATTTGAAAAAATTTTCTTAATATTTTTGAATAGTCCACCCCATTTCTTTTTCATTAATTTTTTTTTTCACCTTTCTTCCCAATTTAAAATCATCTTCCCAATTTCAACCCTTCTTCTATAAATTTTTCTAAACCCTCCATGCTTTTTTCTTTCAATTTTATTTATATTTTATTTCTTTTCATCTAATTGAGAGGGTTGTTTTTCGATGAAATAGTTGTGACTGATTAAATAATTGTCTTGTTTTCCTACTAAATTCAAATATTCAAATACTTGGACTGATTTTGAGTCGTAGAAAGGATTTATTTGCTCTTAAACCTGTAAAGAGAGCGATGTAGCAGTTGGCTCTGATATGAGGAAAGAGTAAAAAAAAAATATTTATTCAAATTTTCAAGAAGTGCTTGGAGAGTGTGGTAGGTCAAGTTTGAGAAAAAAAACCACGGTGTTATATTTTCTAACTCTTTCCTATTTAATCTCGAAATTGTGATTTATAGCATCTTATAAGTTTTTCATAATTGTTTAGTGTTATTTGTTAAACTATTTTATTGTATTAATTATCCTGTTCTAATTTTTTTTTTTCATAATTATAAAAATTAATCTATTCATAAAACCCAGTTACTAGGTTGGATAGGAATCCATCCTAACAAATTTCACATAAAAGTTAAATTTATTCTATAACACCAATTTATTCTATAACACCTCATTTTTATAATCGGATAAATTCTCATGAAAAGTCATTTCATATAAATTAAATGTTAACTCCATATCAATTATTTTTTATAAAATACATATTATAATTTTTTTTAAAGAAATTACAAATAATGGAAAATAAAAATTGATATATAATATTTTTCCTTTAATTTTGATAGATGACTAAACATATTGATTAGTTTATAAATATATTTTTGTTAGTAAAAAGGTTAGGCATTAGAGAAAGGATATATCAAAATAATACTTAAACAAAATAATCCTTACTAGAATATTATTTTGGGTATTTTTTATCCGCGTCAACCTAACAACATAACATTTTTACTCCCGTTAGAAATCAAGAAGATAAAGTAAGTATTAGTTATTCTTTTACTATATATACGTGTATTTTCATATTTATATTAAGATTTATTTTATCTTTTAATAATTAAAATTATGTTTTTTTTTTCTTAATTAAACTGCCGATGCTATTGAATAACATTGTTTATAAGGGTCAATACAAAAATATACTTGCACTTTAACCTCTTGATCCTAATCCAACACATATAGCTCCAAAAAGAATTATGTAAGAGAAGAAGAGATCTTATAAAGAATTGACAAGAAAAGGATTACCATTGGTTAGAATAGGGAATTGCAAAAAAAAATGAGAGATTTTTTTAAAAACTCTTTCACTTAACAAAAATTAATGTATTTTATTAATTGTAGAGTTTGATCAGCACACATCAAAGTAGATATTAAAAACCTGAACTCAAGATAAACCGATATTAAAATCCTAAACTCAAACATCAACGAACAACTAATAACTTTATTAATAAGTAAAAAACAAGTTTACAAATGTAAGTACGGTAAGTACGGTAAAACTCAAGATAAACCGATAAGAATGACTAATAAGTAAAAAAAACAAGTTTACAAATGTAAGTACGGTAAAACTTTATTAATAAATAAAATATGATGGTTAAACATTATTATTTTAGTAGATTTAAAAAGAACTTCTCTCCCCCCCCTTTTTTTATGGTATTGAATTGGTGGATGCAGATATTACAACTAAATTTGGTTAGTTTGATTAGCACACATAAAGTAGATATTGAAAACATAAATTCAATATGAGCCGATATTGAAATCCTAAACTCAAACATCAACTAACAACCAACAACAGGTGGTATAAGAATGATTAATGAGCTAAAAAAAAGTTTACAAACGTAAGTACAGTAAAACTTTATTAATAAATAAAATATTATGGTTAAATATTATTATTTCAGTAGATTTAAAAGAACGTTCTCCCTTCTCTTTCTTAGGAAATATATTATTGTATTGAATTGGCGGAGATATCACAACTAAATTTCGTTGTTATACTCGTGAAATAGTAATTTAATAATATTTAAAGGATTCATTCTCTCATCTAAAGTATAAATTAGACGTTGACTTCTTATAAATTATTTTTTAATTAAATTTTCTTAATTATAAAGTACTTATTATAATTTTTTTTTTAAATTTAAGTTCAAGAAAATTACTAATAATTTAAACTTTTAGGATAAAAATTAATAAATATCTTACTATGCTTGAATATTGGCTGGTTTATAAATATATTTTTGTTAGTAAAAGCAGATTAGGCGAAGAGGGTTGTAATAGCCGAAAAGTAAATAAAGAAATAAACAAATAAAAAAAAAACTTTGTAAAAAATAGTTAAAATAATAATAATAATAATTAATTAATTAATTAATCAAAATTAGAATTAAAAAAAAAAAAAACATCATTCCCCACCCCTCTCCACTAACCCTTTGTCCCTTCCCACAATTATCTCTGATCGACCCATCCCACCTGCCAAAAGAAGAAGAAACAGAAAAAGTCAGATCTGAGAAGAAGTACAATGGCTTTCCGTAGATTGCAGATTTAGAGATTTTTGTCAGTTATTACGGTAAAATCCTATCTCAGATTTCCTTTTCCTTTATAGTTATGGTGATAAGAAATTAATTTAGGATCAACTATCTTAACCGTGTGTAATAATCAGATCCCATATACAATTATTAGATTTTTGTTACCATTTTAATTATACGTTAGATCCAATAAAATTTTAGGTGGCAAAATTTTAGGTGGCAAATCTATAAACTAAAAATAGTAGTCTGTACTTAAAATTGACCAGTAATATCTGTTTACACAATTGAAAAACCTATTTAGAGGATAAAAAGGATTAGAAAGAGAGGGAGATTGAGGAAAGATTTGTTAATCAGTATTTAACAATAAAAGTAAATATCAGAGGCAGGGAGCTCATTCGAATTTTAAAACCTATTTACAGAATGAAAAAGATTAGAGAGAGAGAGAGGGAGATTACGGAAAGATTTGTTAAACAGTATTTAACAATAAAACGAAATATCAAAGAGCAGTGAGCTCCTCCCAATAACAGAAAACATCACAATTTTTATTAGAGGGTAGTGAGATTCTTTAAATTTTGTCTAACAGAAAAGATCAGAATTTTATGACAATGTAAATTAGGGAAATAATTTTATAGAGTTCAAATTGAAACTGATGTCATGAGCTCATATAGGTTGACTCGGATTTCAAAGGACGGAATTGAACTTTCATTAAAAATATATTTGTGACAACGACTTAAGCTATCCAGGTAAGTGACCCTACTATCGGCATGGTTATTTTTTATGTTGACACGTGCCCTGTGGTTCTGCACGTGTCATATATATTGATATGTGTGAATTGTCTGTGGATCGATATGCTTCCTATATGTTATGTTATGTTATATAATATGTGGATTGTATGATAATAATTATCATACGATGTGCTCTAGGAGATGTTTGAGATAGGATACGAGAAGGATGCACAAAACGAAATGTAACGATAGGAGTAAGATACGTTCATGAAACGTTAGAGTTAGGTTACACACCGAAGTGCTATGGATAGGAGAGAATGGTGAAAGAATACGGTTAGGTTATTGGTAGAAAGGGTTAGGTTTGTGATAGATTGATAGAACGATAGCATTAGGGTACGTTCTTGTGACGATATGACTAAGGTACGTCACGTAATGATATGTCTGTGATAGGTATAAGAATATTAAGGCTATGGTAAGTTAGAGAACGATATGACTATGAAGTGTTTACGTTATGACTTGTTTATGATATGATGCATGGTATGCTAGATTATTGTGCTTAAGTACGTAGTTATGTGAACGTGAATGTATGCTTTTAGTCTGATGTGGTGTGTAATGCATGTAACGATGTGTGGTCCTTGAACGATTATGGCTTGTTTGTATGAATATTTGAATGTAACTGCATGAATTGTATGACATGAAATACGGTAAATTGCATGAAACATAAACCCGTTAGGAATATGTATTATATGTAAAGAAATGAGAATGAGAATTACATGTAAGCATGAAAACGTGACAGGGGGTTATGTTCATTAATGATAACTGTAGGACTAGTGGGACCTCATGCATATTGTGTGCTCATGTATTTGGGGGATACCCCTATCCCATCACGAGGGTACGGACGCGTACATCCAATGGCAGGACAACGATCGTTATGCTTTGCATAGCGCTGCCGTAACAGTTCTAGTTTTAACGGGTCCCGGTAGGCTCCCAGAGCATGCCCACCGGCTAGGGACAGTGGCCCAGCGGTGTGCAAACTAGCTGGTGAGCCCATACTCGCACGTATGGGTTGCGTGTAGAGTATATGGTACACGTCCACGATTACCTGTTAGGATTACACCGTAGAGAAAATGAAACGAAACGAAACGAAACGAAACGAAACGAAATGAAAGATAGGTCCCATCATTTCATTGCATGTGATTGTTGCATTTAACCCCAATAGTAGGGTCACTTACTGAGTATTTCTTTAAATACTCAAGCCATGTGCTACTACATTTTTCAGGTTAAGGCAAGACATTCTTGTACGGCTGACAACGGCATTGCAACTCAAGATCATGGCACACGCATAGGATAGTGGCATTTATTTTCTTAGACTTAGGATAGAATAGGATGTTTTAAACTTAAACGCTTATTTATTTTATTTCGAGTCTTTTGTTGTGTCGTTTTAAAGATGTTTTCGAAACACGTAGTGCAACTTATTTTAGATGGAATTAGTCAAGTTGTTAAGCCATTCATAAGGAGGAATAGTTTATTTAGTAGAGTTTTTGTAGGAGCTATTTATAGGATTTATTTTTGTTTAGATAGGAGTCCTCAGCTTAGTAAAACACAAGCCAGCGTAAATAGTTCATTATTTCAGTTGTCCCTGTATTACCTTCGTTGAATAATAATAATTTCATATTTATTCACACCTTTGAGCGTGAGATANCGCAGATCTATAAACTAAAAGATCATAGCGTGTACTTAAAATTGGCTAGTAATATCTGTTTACACAATTGAAAAACCTATTCACAGAATTAAAAGAAAAAAATTAGAGAGAGGGAGGGAGATTGACCAGTAATATCTATTTACACAATTGAAAAACCTATTCATAGAAT
>NW_019647152.1:0-1813 GCF_002806865.2 Cucurbita pepo subsp. pepo
ATTAAATAATATTTAATAGTTTTAATAATTTGTTCATTTTTTAAATATTTAATTTTTTTTTTATTTTGTGTTTAAAATGATTCGGGCTTGGTAGATTGGTAACCCAACCCAACACTCTATTTTCAAATTGGGTTATCAGTGGTTCGAAAATATATTTTTTTTTTAACATAAATATGTTTTTAATTTAATAAATACGTAAATTATTTAATAATTTAAATAAGAATATATTTAACTGGCTAATGACATGTTTTAAATGAATATTAATAAAAATTTAAATTAAAATGTAAAAATATAAATGTCAACTAAAATAGAGGTGTCGATGTTATTGATGGCGGTGGCAACCATGGCGGCTTTTGAAATCTTGATGATGAATAAATTTAGCTTCGTTAAAATGAGTGTAAGGATAGAAAAGGACGGTGACGAACAGAGTGGAGGCAATAATTATAATGAACTAGTCATAACCGACTTTGTCGGTATAGTCGACTGTCTTACATAAGATGAAGACGCCACCAAAGCTGGTGATTAGGAACTCGAACCGACGCGAAAAGGCGGCGATGGACGAAGCGAAGCCCATAAATATAATGAACTAGTCATAGTCGACCTGTTGTTGGTACAATCGATCGTCTTACAAAAGATGAAGACGCCACCTAACCTGGTGATTAAGAACTCTAACTGACAGGAAACCACAGCGTTGGACGGAGAAAAGCCCATAAATATAATGAACTAGTCATAGTTGACCTGTTGTTGGTACAATCGATCGTCTTACAAAAGATGAAGACGCCACCTAACCTGGTGATTAAGAACTCTAACTGACAAGAAACCACAGCGTTGGACGGAGAAAAGCCCATAAATATAATGAACTAGTCATAGTTGACCTTGTTGGTACAGTCGACTATCTTACAAAAAATGAAGACGCCACCAAACCTGGTGATTAAGAACTCGAACCGACAGGAAACCACAGCGTTGGACGGAGAAAAGCCCATAAATATAATGAACTAGTCATAGTTGACCTTGTTGGTACAATCGACCGTCTTACAAAAGATGAAAACGCCACCAAAGTTGGTGATTAAGAACTCGAATCGACAAGAAACTACGGTGTTGGACAGAGAAAAGCCCATTAATATAATGAACTAGTCATAGTTGACCTTGTTGGTACAGTCGACCATCTTACAAAAGATGAAGACATCACCAAACCTGGTGATTAAGAACTCGAACCGACAGGAAACCACAGCGTTGGACGGAGAAAAGCCCAATAAACTAGTCACAGTCGATCTTATTAGTACAGTCGACCGTCTTACAAAAGATGAAGATGACACCAAAGTTGAAGATTCAGAGCTCGAGCTAACGAGATATAAAAACAACAACAAATCGGTAGCAAAGAACATCTTAACAAATATCACTTTCACTTTACGTATCGTGGTCAGCCTCACGATTTTAAAACGCGGATATACGTATATTTTAAAAAGTAAAGTCAACCATGGGAGGAATGAAAGGACAGTTTTAATTCCAATTCAAACAACCATTAGGAAANATCGAGGGTAAAATTGTTACACAAAACACAGATAAAACTGTGCAAAATCAACGCGCTCCATAATTGAGAGTTTCAGTACTCGCGATCCTAGCCCTAGACTGTTCGCTTGGGGCTGGCCTCTCAGCACAAATCAACGGCATCCAATACCATAATCCGAACCCCAGCGAAATTACTATTTCACCCCTACATTCAGAAACATTTCTAATAATCTCTGAATTAATTTTTAGATAATATTCATAGCATTTAAAGCTTTCCTAAATAATTAGGATTTTTTTTTTTTTT
>NW_019647152.1:4281-9418 GCF_002806865.2 Cucurbita pepo subsp. pepo
AAAAAAAAAAAGAAAAAATATTATTTTTTTATTTAATTGGTTCCTATGTCTGACCTCATATGTCCCTACATAGAATTATTTTAGCTCCAAAGGTCAGAAATAATGGCTTTCTTCATAGTTTAGGAGTGCCCATTTATTAAAAGCTTGGACTAATTATAGCACTTCATGTCCCAAAATAAAATATAACATCAACCTTATACTTATCGTCACAACCTTAGTATTAAAAATTCTATTATGACTCGATTATTTTTACATAATCAAAAGGACAAAAGCAAGTCGTTTTTTTTTGCATTGTGTAGTATAGATGTAGAATTTTCAACAAATCGAGGGAATAAGATCGTTGTACAATCGATCGTGCAATTGACATAGAACATGATTCAGTGATAATTAGTATATACTTCTTTTTTTTCCTAAAAGTCGGAGATTCAAATCTTCATACTTCACATCCGTTGTTCATAAACAGTCATACGAAACGTCGCGCATCAATTTTAATACAAAACGCTATACATTTTTCTACCTTTCTATGATTGAGATGATCTTCAAACTCCATTGCACAAATGATAACAATGCAAAATCTTGCGTATTCCTTTTAACTTCAGTTTGAAATTCCTTCCTGCATTTTGCTAAAACCTAAAATTTCACACTCAGATTGTGGGGAGATTTAACATAATATCATAGTGAAAGTTTGTGAGTTTCAATTTTTGGCTATGAGCTATCGGCGATTTAGCAATATCATTACGACTAAAAGATATGCATACATGTTATCGAGTTTCAAAAAGAGTAAAGCATACCTTCAAATTTTGAAGTCAATCCAAGCATAACTCAATAGATAATACACCAGTTATCATCCCAAAGTTAATGGTTCGGTTTGATTCCCGACCATCCCGAACTCAAGAAACTTCGAACTTTCTTCCATATGTTGCCAGTTTGGGATCTCTACTCTAGATAA
The DNA here is from genome assembly GCF_002806865.2 of Cucurbita pepo subsp. pepo. Taxonomy (NCBI): domain Eukaryota; kingdom Viridiplantae; phylum Streptophyta; class Magnoliopsida; order Cucurbitales; family Cucurbitaceae; genus Cucurbita; species Cucurbita pepo. The sequence goes on from NW_019647152.1 coordinate 5,231, forward strand.
TTCCTGTACATGAACCCATATAACCAGTTCGGATTTGATTTGCTTGATAATTCTTCCCCTGAATTCTGTATTGAGTATCACCAATAAAGGAAAGTTTCTTTGCACGAAGAAGTTGAAGAACTGCCTTGGGATCAAAGCAAGCCACTTAAGTAAAACCATATCCTTCCAAAGGCATTTCTTGTTTGATTCCTAGTGGATTGGTTCAAGAACTGGTTTGGTCAGGACAAGGAAGGATATCGGTTCGATTTCGAGTATGAAGGATATGGTTGAAGAATTGTTCTTAAACAAACTACACCTCTCTTTTCTGCAAAGTCAACCAACCCACTAGGAATCGAACAAAACGTAAAGAAAACGAACAATTGGGTTCGATTTCGAGTATAAGAAAACGAACAAGCAGTCATGCTAATAGCCAATCCAAGTTGACTTCTTCCTTGTGTTCTGTAACGAGATTTCGAAGCCGAGGCGAGACAATATCAAGCCACTTTGCTATCTCCTCTTCACAAACTACACTCCTCAAGTTTTTTAGATTTCTTAGTGATGCTGGAAGCTTGCGTATGATAGGACAGCTCCACATATTAAGCTTTTCCAACTTCTGCAAGTTGCCAATCTTATCTGGAAGTTTGGTAAGGCCAACACAATGAGATATGTCAAGATCCACTAATTCATGGAGCATTGAGATTGATTCAGGCAACTTCTCCAAATGAATACAAGATCTAAGCCTTAGAGTTTTTAGATTAATCAACTTCCCAAGTTCCTCAGGCAACGATGATAATTCATGACAGTTTGTAATGCTCAGTTTCTCCAAATTCGCAATCTCACATAATCCAATAGGGAGAGCCACAAAATCGTTGCAAAAATCTATGGAAATCTCGCGTAAGTTGGGCAATACACGCGAAATCTGGATCGAGCAGTTCGTGAAAGCTCTATCAACTTTGCACATAAAGAAGGATAGCTTCTTAAGATGTAACAGTGGTTTCAGGTTATGGTTACTAAAAGAAGGAATTGAAATTCGCTCGAGACTGATTCTTTCTAGCCTTGACAAACAGTTCATTACTTGATAACCACTTGTCAATTCAGTCGGAAACGACCTGTAATTCCTGACTATCAGAGCTTTCAATCTATTCATTCGCTTCACGAACTCAGGCAACTCATAAGTTTTAGACCCAGGATTAAGAATTAATACCTCAACTTCAGGCGCTTCCATGTCAGGCCAACAAGATGAGAACATCTCATCTGCACCATCAACATCTCATTCACCATTAGATCGAACAAAGAGATATGAATATGAAATATCAGAACATGAGAGAGAGATCACAGGGGGACCTGTTGTTATGGATAAAAGGCGGGATTTCACGGGTTGCATCTCTTTTTTAGACCACCATTCCGGGAATTCATTTCTGCTAATATCCACAAACAATCTTGTTCTTTGGTCTATGCGCTGCTCATTAGTCAAATGGACCGCCAACTGTCTAAGTATATCGTGCTGTGTAATGTAGGACTCGCTGTAGTAATCGTCTTCATGTGCTTCATTTCTGGAGAATAATCAAAACAAGACAACAGAACTTCAAATTCATAAACAAATGGTTATCAAGCAAGACCACAGCTCTTGCTGGAGCTATGTATACTCAGATACTTATACATTAAGATTGAGTTAATCATTATTTAGAAACTGTTTCGTAGAACAAAAGGAGGATAAATCAAAATTAGAATATGCTTCTTCTAAGTGTTCCTTTTTGTTCTCTTCATAAAGCAAACGTTAAGTGAGATAGTTTGTAATACTCTTTTTGACATACATCAACGATCAATTTATTTTATGTTTACAGTTATTCAAATGAGTATAAAAAGATAGAATCACGACTCTTCACAATTCTATAATATTGTCCACTTTAAGCATAAGCTCTCACGGCTTTGCTTTTGATTTCCCCAAAAAGACCTCATACCCATACCAATTTAGATGTATTCCGTACTTATAAACCTGTGATCATTCCCCAAACTAGCCAATGTGGGACTCCCTCCCAACAATCTTCAACATCGTGCATATAAAACTATAATAAAATACAGTTTTTACTACGAGTATCATCAACTACATAGTCAAGAAGCAAGATCAACATAAACCAAACACAAATCGGAAGTCCCAGAATTTTACCTCAAATAGACAGTGTTAACCAGATTCCGGGTGAAGAGCTCATCAAGGTTCGACAATGTTTCGCATTCATCTTGTTCATACAACACTGCACAAATGTCAATAAACATAGCAACACGAATTCTCTGGTCTTCAGGAAATGAACCTAAGTCCATGAAACACTCCTTGAGTATCATCTTGTCATCTGAGACTGCATCTAAGCTGCTTTTGAGGCACTCCAGAAGCGTTTCCTCAGAACCCAGGATAAAATCTCCTCTAGATATGTTCCTCTCGGTAGCTTTCCAAATCGGTGCAGTTCTACCCGAAAGTGATCTTGCAATCACTTTCAGAGCAAGTGGACATTTCTTACAACCCTTCACTATCTGCAATTCAGTAATCCAAAAATTCAGTTACATTTCAGGTATGGGAAAGGGTTGGAGGGGGTATCAAATGTGTAGGTCAATTACCGCTTCTACAATTTGTTCATCCGGGAACTGTGGTGTTCTGTTATCCAACGATGCCGCGCGACGGAACAGCTCCCTAGCATCCTCATCGCTCAAAGGTTCCAAAGCATATGGCTCACCAAATGCAGGAAACTTGTTTCTAGAGGTGACCAAAATTTTGCAGTTAGGCATTCGAGAGAACTTTTCAAGAAGCTTATTTGATTCGGGACCTTCCCAGACATCATCCAACACGAACAATACAGGATTTCGACTCGATTGACCCATCAATTGTTCTAAATGCCGGAACGCCTCATCGTCGTTTACAGAATCAGATACTACAAACCTCCCGAGGCTTTGAATTATAGATTTTAAGATAAGTTTCGTATCTGGTTTGCTTGAAACAGTGAGGAAAAGTATGTTTTCCTGAAATTTATCTGTGAAAAGGCAGAATCAGAAAGCATCTGTAAGAACTGCACATAACTTTTTAAATTGTAACATATGTTCTTCAGAAAAATGGTTTAGTTACTTACTTTTGACTTGCTTGTCGTGACAAAACCTTACGGCCAGAGTGGTTTTTCCACAACCTCCGTAAGCAGTCACTACCAACAATCGAACCCCATCTTTGAAGAGCTTCGTCTTTAATCTCTCAACTGGCTTCTCCAATCCAACACATTCTCCTTCAATCTCAGGAACTGCCACACTTAAATCCACCGTGTTGATTATTTCACACCTGCTATCAATCCTGTGAACGACGTCCTTGATTTCAGACGCTAATTTCATGGTCTTCTTCCCGTCTCTAGCCGTTTGAATCAACAAAATGTCCCTGAAACTTCCAATTTCGGAATTCAACTCACGCAGCTTCTTTGTGTAATCTGACTTCCTTAGATAATTATACTTCCACAATCCGACACACCGAGGAATTAGCTTTTTGGCAACTTCTAATGTCTTTTTCAAATTCTCCAATTCTTCTTTTGGATACTCCAGGGCTTCATTAAGCTCCTCTATTTCCGAAACCAGAGGAATTATGGTATTTACCTTGGATTGGATCTCCTTAAGAACAGGATCGAAGTTCATCGCCCTTTCGCCAAATTTCTTCAAGATGGCCGCCAGCTCGTTAAATGGAACGCCCAATCCCGCGCCACCAATTAACGCTCCCGCCATTTTCTTCCTCCTGATATTCTCAAAAGAAATTCAAAACCTACTTCGACGATCGTAAAACCAGAAACATAATCCAACAAGCATCTAAGTATCAATACCTTTATAGCTTGTCCTTGGAGCTCCGCCTTCGATCCAGGTGAGATTCTCAGCTAGATCGTCGGAGTTCCGCCGTTAACGGTGGCCAATTGCTTAGCTCATAAGCCTGGACTCGACGGAGCAACGAGCAGCTACTCATAAGGCTTGAAGACGGCTTCTGAAATTACTTGGAAATGACGTGGACATCTGTCTTTATACGTGCGAAAAAGGTGGTCATATCTTTTTCTTTAGTAGTTAAACAGTTATAATTACATTTTTAAAATATATAATTCGGTCTTTAGATTTTGAAATTCCAAATTATTTCATTAAATTAACCTCATAAATCAAACAAATTTTGACCTAAATCAAATATTATAAATATATATTTTT
>NW_019647153.1:0-9400 GCF_002806865.2 Cucurbita pepo subsp. pepo
GCATGAGTTGTACTTAAGTTCATGAAATGCTTATAGACTCCCACTCTTAGTGCTATTGATGCAATTATATTTTATATGAGTTTGTCATAAATGAAACTCAGGTGCCTTCAATACAACTTTATTTTCTTGTCATACGAGGCAAAATAGAAGAACTAAATCAAACAAACTAATGAACTAAACCGAATCAATCTAACCAAACTGATTAGTTTGTTTCCTTTGTTGGGTGGTTGGTTTATTTGATACCCTTATAAATTAGAATAATTCAATATTACATGCCTCCTTACCAACAAGTAAAATACTAGATCATCAACTTTTTGTTTTATAGTCCAACAACCCCCAGGAAAATAGATTTCAAACTTGGGAGAAAAAAACATATTGAGTAGGAGCTAAAAATGTAGTGTTTTCTAGTAAGGGCATTTGGTCTAGTGATATGATTCTTGCTTAGGGTATGAGAGGTCTCGAGTTCAATTCTTGGAATCTCCTTATCTCTAAATCTTTTTTTAGTATGGGAATTTATACTTACGATCTTACCATCCTAATAAACCATGGGAATTTATACTTACCATCCTAATAAACCATGAAAAAAAGAGGAAAAATAAAAGTTAACGCAATTAAAACTATAATGATAATGCTCTTAATATCACAATCTTGTAAATAATTTCATAATTAATCAAACCCTAGATCTAGAAGATATCATAACAAAAGAAAATAAATGAAACCCTAGATCTAGAAGATAGCATAACAAAAGAAAATAAATGAAACCCTAAATCTAAAAGATATAATAACAAAAGAAAATAAATGAAACCTGTAAATAATTTCTAATAACAAAAGAAAATAAATGAAATAACGATGATACATTCAATAAAAAACTTAATATAAAGTCCATAAGGGCATTTGATTTAGTGGTATGATTCTTGATAAAGTCCATAATAAGGATTCTTGATAAAGTCCATAATAAGGGCATTTGATTTAGTGGTATGATTCTTGCTTTTGGTGCAAGAGGTCTCGAGTTTGATAACCAAGAGTGACCCAATTCACTCCTCTCGGAAGAGAATGTTTGCTCTTAACATCATTTTGTGTTTCTCACTTTCAATTGACATACCTATCCAGATTTAAAACTAATCTTGTGATTTATCTCTCCGGGTGAGAATAAACCCATTATCTGACCTTCTTGTTTTGCGTCGTGGTATTCATGTGGTGGGTTGGTTCACTCGAGCTCCCCTTTTCAAATACAACAATGGCAGCAAGCGTAGATTCATCATGGCTAAGATTCTTTCTCAATTGTACTATCGTCATCATTTTCACCCCTCTTGGTTGGTGGATGTTTGTCTGAATGATCGTCATGTTAGACTCCGTTATTACTAGGCATGTAACTTACCAAGAAAATTAATTCCAAGAAAATTTACCAAGTCGGGTTAGACTCCATTACTACTAGGCATGTAACTTACCAAGTCTCCAGCTTGATAATGAACTTACCAAGAAAATTAATTCCAAGATGCTTGTAGTTTGAACGATTGAGAGCTCATCTCCTCTGGATTTCTTCTTCAATTGTGTTCTTTAACTTACCCTACAGTTAATTGTATAAGGCTCATTAAATGAATCAATCTCTAGACCAAGAATTTTGGTCTCAAATTTCTAAATTTCAAACTTAAAACGTTTACCGAAAGTAAACTGATGGGTTCCAACGTTCCAATATCTTTTACCCTTTGATTTCTTAACCAAAGTGTTTCCTTTCATTGCCATAAAGTTATACAAACTGGTTTAAAAGGATGATATTCATTATGGATGAGTAATTTCACGATTTTCAGAATTCTTGGCTAAAAGTTGCATAAAGAAATTGAAAGCCTCCATTGGCTTATTTTTCTTCCCACCCTCCTTACAAACTTACTATTTGTGCAGGTTAGATATGGAGACTGACTATTTTTTTTACAAACTTAGTATTTGTGCAGGTTAGATATGGAAGCTGACTATTTATAGTAAAAATATATTCTAAATATTTATATATAGTAGGAGGTTATATCTATTAAAGCTATATATATATATAACAAATTGAAATCATATATTTACCCATCAGCCAATTCTTTCAAAATGTACATTTCTCATTCTTCATATCCTTTATTTGCATACCTGAAGTCATTAATACAAAACTTTTAGTCAATATTTCTCCTTACATTTTCTCTATCATGTTTTTCTGGTTCATTTCGATCGAGTGTGTGCGTTGTTGTGTGATCCTTATAACTGGTGTCAGAGCGAGGCAAGATTCACCATGATCTGTGAATATGGAAAGTTCAAAAACTGGAATTGAAAAGTTTGATGGATTCGATATAAGTTTCTAGAAGATGCAGATTGAAGATTATCTGTACGAGAAAGATCTTCAGAAACCTCTTTTGGGGGAGAAGCCGGATACCATGATCACAGAGGTTGATTTAGTTGACGCTGTCCAGAAACATGACGTTCAACCTCATCAAAGAGAAGACGACATCAGGCCTATTGAAGGTGTTGTAAAATATGTACGAAAATCCGTCGGCTATGAACAAGGTGTATGTAAGGACCGTGCTGACACGATGACTCAAAAAGGCGGGTAAATTTTTCCTTCTTGATAAAACCATTAAAATTTAAAACATAATTTTCATTATACCAAAATAGTGCGCGCACATTACTAATTTAAAATACCACGTAATGATTAAAACACAAAATAAGAAACAGACACAAAACAGAGTCCGCTTCCGTCCTTGACCAGCTCCTTATCACCTGGAAAAAAAATGGAGAATAAGGAATGTGTACAAGACTCAGTAAGTAGCCTACTTGTAGGCTCTTAATCGTGTCCTTGATATGCTAGGGTACCACATTCTTTGTTCTTGCTTGTTCTTGATCTTTTTATTGTTGTAAGTACTTAGGCCCTCTAATTTTTGTTCTTGACTTGGGGTTCTTATCTTGATCTTTCTTGAGGACCTTGGTCCTTGAATCCTAAAACCATAGTTTTCCTTTAAGGGCCTTAGTACTATGGTTTCTGGTTCTTGGTCCTTTGTTCCTGATTCTTGTCCTTAGAACTAGGATCTTGATCCTTGTTCTATTCCTTGATCTTTCTCTTGTTCTTGGTACTTTCTTGGTTCTTGTTTTGTTCTTGATTCGTTCTCCAAGACACTCCCCCTAGAATTTACGGCACTAGACATGCACCTGACAATCCTGTGTCCAAGGCTTCATGCGTTTCAAGCGACACAGTCTTAACCTACGTCCAAGGCTTCATGCGTTCCAGGCGACGTAGTCTTACCGAATCTTAGGGCTTGCCCTTCGATACGATCTGCTTAATCCTATGCCCAAGGCTTCATGTGTTCCAAGCGGCATAGTCTGAAAACCTACATCCAAAGCTTCTTACGTGCCAAGCGATGTAGTCTTAATACTGCATCAAGGGCTTGCCCCATAATACAGTCTACTTAACCTATGCCCAAGGCTTCATGCGTTCCATGCGGCATAGTCTGAAAACCTACATCCAAGGCTTCTTACGTTCCAAGCGATGTAGTCTTAATACTGCATCAAGGGCTTGCCCTATAATATAGTTTGTTTAAGCTACGCTCAAGGCTTCATGCGTTCCAAGCAACATAGTCTAAGTCATGAGCATGATGTACCGTGGGAAGTCTTAGGAGGTTCTTGATTCGTGGCTAAGGTAACATACTCTCTTCTTGTTCCTCTGTGACTTTAGACTACTCCCCTTAATAGACCGTAAAGGTCACTTGCTCGGTGCATACTTAAACATGGCATCCTACAAGTCTGCAGGGCATCTCTTCTAGGTGAGGGAAACTTGAGGCATGACATCCTGCAAAGGAAACATGGTGCAGGGCATCCCACCTAGAAGAAGAATTCTTGGGCATTGCTTGGTGGGAGGTCATGGGTCACTTTGGACATGATTAGAGTATTACCTAGCATTCTTAAGTTTCTGTTTCTGAGTTTGGGGACCTTAGTCCCTCGTCCTTGAGTGGTACCTAGCATTCTTCTTACTTGGGTAGTTGTAAAGCTTGTATGTTGTTGTTCTTGGTTCTTAATCTTTTAACTTTCTAAGGTCCTTAATTTCTTGAGGCATAAGTTGTAACTTGTATTTGTAACCATATGAACCCATCTTAGTGTATGTTTTTCTAGAAGGTCATAGATTCCTAGGGAGTTCTTTAGAGGGTTCTAGAAGAGTCTAAAGTCTTGTGGTGTTTCCTTTACGTGTTTCTTGGATCCTAACTTGGTTTAGGTTCCAAACTTACTCCAATCAACTTGAAACCTTAAACTTATTTTTATGTCCTTCATAATTGATCTTATAAGAAGTAGCAAATCATTTGAAGCACGTATAGACCTTGAAATCTCTTAAGTAGTCCTAGGGGCATTTTGGTCATTTTACACCTAATTCTTGGTTTTGCTGCTTAACGTGTTCCAATCGCTTTTCAAACTTCACTAAATCATCAAACATCATAAAATAAGATCTACTTCAGGGTTTCATAGCGTTTGGATGTCATCTAGGTCATGAACCGTAGGTAGATGTCCTTAGGGGCATTATGGTCATTTTGCACCATTTCTTGGTTTACCTACTTATCCTTATCCAATGACTACCAAACTTCATATATAACCTCAGCATGCTATAGTATTCTCAGCCTTCAAATTTTATAGGCAGCAGAGTTCATCTAGTGGGTTATTTTAACGTTACGTAAATCTCGAGCAATTTGTTCGGTTCAAGGTCTTAACTTATGGTTCCTAGGGTTTTTCCTTCATAGATCCTAATTTCATATTTGGTTTAGGGTTCATATTAAAATCCAAGTGATCCCTACAAGTATTTCTTAACAAAAAGTCCAAGGTGGCTACTTACCTCGTTGTCGACGTTCGGGACCTTCGTTCTTGAGCTTCCGGTACCCAAATTACCTCAAATTTTCTTTCATAGACTCCTTATTGTGTCTACTTTCTGGAACCATAAGGTTTTTCATGAGAGCCAGTCTGGAAGAGGGATAAAATTGAGAAACCCGAGAGAAGGTCGAGTTTTGGGTTGACATGGCCGGTTCAACTGAACCAGCCACATCATCGTCTTCTTCCACCAAACGGGAAGAAGACGCGCGCGACCGTTCGCGCTGCCGTCTGAAACTCGCCCTCCCCAGCTCCTATCACGCCGTTTCTCCCCTCGATTCCTTCATAAAACTTAATGACGGTATTACAAGGAAGAGCTAGAGATTGATTTCATACCTTTTCATGGATCGTAGCCTAAGATATTTGCTTCCAAAGTTCATCCAAAATATGATTTCTCGCCCGAGTAAAAAACAGAGAATTTCTTATTGGGTAGCTGATTCTAGGGGTTTTCGAGGCTCGATTTCTTCACGAAACCTCTTCCTTATTATTCCCTCAAGATAAAGGAATTGGTTTGGATGAACGACTTTGAGTGTGGGATATTAATTTTGAGAAACCACTCTGGGTCTGCAAGTTACCCGACACCTCCAATTTTCAATCTATTGGGTATCTTGTTCTACGACATTTCAGCTCTCCATTCCTTCAGAAAAGTTACTCGAATTCTTCCTATGAAGCTAGAGGAATCCTTAATTTGAAGGAAAAGAGGCTGTAGATAGGAATTCGACACTTACCCCCAATTTGAACCTGTAACGGATTTTCTTCAATTGGGAACGTTCCTGAGGTTATTTCTCTTCGTGGTCTTCTATGGAAACATTCTCTCGAGGTGCAGAAACCTATTGGGGTCGTCTTTTCTTGAAGAATACTTGTACATCTTTGGATTGGAATTTTGAGTTTTCCTTGAAGCTCTTTAATGACATATTGGATTGGGGGAATTGTTTCTAGACACTTTCAGGACTCTATTCCTTCATAGAACTTGTGGGTAATCTTGTTTAGAAGCTATAGAAAGAAGTTTGAAAGGAAATGGTGGAGAATTGCTCTCGAATTTAAAAGAAACCCGAGAGTAGGAGACCAAAAATCTAAACACTTATTGCCAATGACTGGGAGCTTGAACTTGCTCCATTCTTGTTCCAAACGATTGCCCCAACTTCATAATTTATAGGGAAATCTTAAACAGACATTGGGAGCCCCAGAATGGTCGTGAATTATCAGTTGGATTTTCTGGAAAATTCGTCGAAAATATCTACTCCGATTAAAGACTCACCAACTTTCATTTTGAATCCTAGCCGTTGGATGTGATGATCCGTGAGTGTTCTAGAATATATCCAGATTTGGAGGAGATCCAACGGCTGAGAGTCAAGATTCGAAGAATTTTGTGCAGAAGATACTGTGAAGGTTCTAATTTTTTAGCAGAATGGCAAATCCATAATTATCCTTAACTTCAAGGGTATTTTGTAATTTGCCACTTTCATAATATTTTATTATTATTTTCTGGAATAATCCATAATTTTTCCTAAAAATTCTTCATCCCTCGTTGGCCATTTTTCCCTTCGTGACCATCTTGAAATTCCTTCTAGATAAGGAATTAAAAATCTACAAAGATCCTTGATAATTGGAAAAATGACATTTCCGTCCTTTTCGCTTACGATTTCATTCTGAATCCTTCTTCAAAAGTCTTGAGTCCTTAAGATTACTTCCTAAGGTCTAGAAATGACCTACTAAGACCCCTTTCCTTGCTTAATCCAAAACAATTTCTTTCCTTGGATCCTTTGGGTCTTGCATAGGTGTCTTTCCTTCATTTTTGGAGTGTTACAGTGTATTTGATGCAAAGGTTGTTTAATCTACAAATGCGTAAGGTAGCTTTGTTGCAAATCATATAAATTAGTTCAACGTGATTGAAAGTCAATTGAGTCGGTGGAAATTATGTTCAAAAATGAAATTAAAGCATTGATTTTGATGTCATCTTTACCCGAGTCGTGGTATACTGTTGTTGCTGCAATCAACAGTTCATGAGGATCTGATAAACTGAAGTTTGATGAAATTCAAGATGTCAGCGAAAGTATTCCCAAATGAAAAAATGGAGATTCATCAGGCAATGTTCTCAGTGTTGATCGAAGCGAAAGAAGTAAATCAAAGAGCCCAAATAAACATGGGCGATCAAAATTAAGGAACCGAAAAAAATCTCCAAACAAACCAAACGTGGAGAAAAATGACACTTTCGGACATATGGTACAAAATTGAAGAAAAACAAAATCACAAATTTGAAGATCGATAATGATTCTATCTATTCAGCAAAAGATACTAAGGATGCTCTAATTCTTAGAACAGCCCAATTGAATTCATGTAAGGAATTGTTTCAAAATTTCAAATAAGAAAATTTTGGGAAGGTGTATCTTGCCGACAACAAAACGTTGGAGATTGAAGGGAAGAGAGATGTCTGCATACAAACTCTAGTAGGAAATGAGTGGACATTATAGGATATCAAATATATTCCTGATCTCAAGAAGAATTTGATATCTATTGGTCAGTTGGATAGCACAGGTTTTGCAGCCAAGTTTCGAAAGAGTTTGGGGAAGATTGTGAAGGGTGTCATGGTGGTAGCATGACACAAAATCTGGAACCTTATACACCACTGTAGGGTGAACTCTATACACAACTCGTAGTAACAGCACCCATGTTTATACATCCTACAGTAATGTCAATAGACTTGCACATATGAGCGTCAAAGAAATGAAGATGATGGCTGCTAATGGAATTTTAGAAGGCCTAAAATATATTGATATGGGTGTTTCTGAGAGCTGCCTTATGGAAAAATATAAACGAGTTAGCTTCACAAAGGCTACCTGAGAACCAAAGAAAGTGCGATTGGAAATTGTCCATATAGACGTTTGGGGACCATCTCCAGTTTCATCATTTCTAGTACCAAAATTCCATTGATTAGATGTCTCGCACTCTGCAGCGATAACTCTCTGTTTTCCTAAAGCTAGTGAGACATCTTACGACCATTCTTTTCTTCCTCACCATAGCTAGACACTATAACTTTGATCCATTATTGTCTTATATGGTTAACATTCACTCTTTAATGTCCAAGGACATTTTATAACTACCACGAAACTCAAAACATACAATAAATTCATACAAGTTTTACAACATATCATATACTTCAAAATAAGGTTAGATTGCTTACTTGATCACGGCGAGACGTGTCATTGAGCTGAGTTAGAGATATACGACTCTTTATCCTAAGAAAAAATCTGTATAATATACAATCTGGCTGATCTGATATCAAACCTAATTAGCGATTTTACTGTCCCCTACGTAGGAAAGATATCTTATTTTTCCTCTTTATTGAACTCTAATTAGCGATTTTAGTGTCCCCTAGGTAGGAAAAATGGGTCAAAATGAAAATTTTTCCCTAGATTTTCCTTTTTTTTTTTTTTTTACTATTTTCTTTTATACTTTTAATTAGTTTTTAAAATTTTTGTAACTATTTTTTTCTTCCCTATCATATTTAAATTCGGTCTCTAAATCTCTCAATAAATTCCTAAAAATTTGAACTTAAAAAAAAAATTGAGAAATTAATCCTCATTTGAACTCGTGTTACAACATAACATAACATAATACATGTCAAACACTCACAAAATACGACACGTGGAGGGGCTACGGAGCACGCATGTTTAATACCTCATACAATTCATCCAACCAAGCCAATAGTAACACCACTTACCTGGTTGGCCCAAAGAGAAGTCACTAAATTTTTTGTATTGATGTTCGTTAGATCATACCCATCGATGTCTAGTGCCAAAGCTAAATCCATACCGACTTCCTTCTCTCTCTTTCTTTTTCTCCTTCTTTATTCAAATCCGCATTGGTTAGGGATATAGAAAGGATGAGTTGGAGATTGAGAAATGGGGAGAGAAATAAAGAATGTGATGGAGGAAGAGGAGGAAATGGGAGGAAGTGGAGAACATGGATAAAATGAGCACGCACACACCTCTTAAGCTAGTTTGAACTCCTAGTACCTTAAACAAAGTTGGTCTCCTCTAATAAAACAAGAATTTCTCTTAAGATCATTAAAATCTTATAGACTCCAAGCTCAATATCATAAATACAATTATGCTTTATCTTGAACACGCCAACCATGAAACTAAAGTTAGTTCAATTTAACTCCATTTTATTGCCATCTTGAATGATGTATAAGGTATATTCTTGGTCTACCTTAAAGTTGTTGTGGCATGATAGTTTATATTAGTTAAGCTTTTTGCAAAATCACAATTAAAAGACAACAACGATGAACCTAGTTCTATTAGTCATTTCAAAGACAATTTCTTTCTCCATCTTATTGGTAATAACAGTTCAACAAAATCCATATTATGCAAAGAAACAAGTTTACAACTCATAATACCAACTACATAAATTATGGCCTAGAAAATTGAAAACATAAGTTGTAGTTGATAATTACTAAAAAATTTCCATAAATCAATGAACTCGTCCAATTAGTCAATCCTAAAGATTGTAACTAGCATAGAGT
>NW_019647154.1:0-493 GCF_002806865.2 Cucurbita pepo subsp. pepo
GACGTATTTTGAAACTTTTGTGGGGAATAATTAGGCTTGCTAATTTAGAATAGAATTCCGGAGAAATGGAGTGCATAAAAAAGTAAAAGTGTGCTTAAAATCGAGACCCTAATTCGGAAAACCTAATCTGGGACGTTTGAAGTACGTGCTAAAAAAACTGAGTCACGATCGACGATTTCGAAACCTTTGGAGGGAATCATTAGGCCGGATGATTTAGAATAGAATTTTGGAGAAACGGAGTGCATAAAAAAGTAAAAGAGTGCTTAAAATCGAGACCCTATTTTGGAAACCTTAATCTGGGACGTTTCAAGTACGTGCTAACAAAGCGAATCACGGTCGACATTTTCGAAACTTTTGTGTCGATAATAGGCCTGCTGATTTAGTATAGAATTCAGGAGAAACGAAGTGCATAAAAAAGTAAAAGTGTGCTTAAAATCGAGACCCTAATTCGGAAAACCTAATCTGGGACGTTTGAAGTACGTGCTAAAAAAAC
>NW_019647154.1:6140-9397 GCF_002806865.2 Cucurbita pepo subsp. pepo
ACTTCGGGTAGAGCGATCGAAAATAGAAAATGTGAGTTTTTTTGTATATTTGGACGGCCTTAACTCATCCTGTGTTCAAGAAAAAACTAAAGGAAAAATATATTGTAGAAGTAGAATATGAGATCTACAATTTGCGTGTAGGAACTTTGTTGATATAGATTACGGATTGAAAGATAAGAAAATCGGAAGAAAATAGATCGAAAACGCCAAAAACTCACGTTTCTGGAAAATTTGGAAAAACGCAGGAGGAGAGAGAGGAGGCCTTGCCGCCACGCGTCGGCCGACGTATGGAGGAGCGCGACAGGATCGACGAGTGACACGTGGCGACCGTGGGTTGGGGAGGCGTGCCCCACTGGCTAGTCGACACGCGGATTCGGGTCAACCCGAGTCCGATCCGGCGCTCCACATGCGACTCGGGAACACCGAACCGAACCGGCCGCTGGCCCGCGACTGCGCGGGAAGCTGCGCGTAAAACACCCTCTAGGGCGCGTGTAGGCGCGTGGTTGATCTTTTTCCCTCCGTTCGATCTCCGTTTGTTTGTTTTTCGCACCGATTTCAACTCTGATCCTATTTTTATGTGAATTAGGACCTATCAAGGAAATTCCAGAATTTTTGGAACCGTTTCCGGCAAATAATTCGACCTTGGAAGGCAAGCATCAACCAAGTAGCCATTTGGATTCCCACGAGCAGTACTTGTAGGAACTGCTAGGAACAAGCATGCATGCTACCACCTATGAAATTAGCTAGCCGGTCTTAGCATATTATTATAGAAACTGCGAATATGAGATGATTATGGAAAGCTAGATACAAGATGTGTATTAAAAATCTGTTTTGATTGGAACTCTGATAATGTATGTATGCATGAGGAGGTTGGGAAACTTGTGAAATCTGCGCTCCGGGTAAAGATGAACGTTATCTTCCCGTTGAGCATGTTTGATAATTTTGCATGAACTGTTGCGTGTAAACTCTATTTTATGATTATTGCTTATATTATCTTTCTTGATGAATAGGAAGAAATTATGAGCTTAGATTAGGATGCTTATGGCTAAGTAGGCTAGACGAGACCCTAGATTGGGGGACCTCTAGAATACCGTGCAATTAGACCCGCGAAATGATTACCGGCGGAACCAGAACCCAGAATTCCAAACCCGATAGGTTTGTGACACCAGGCACGAGAATCCTAGAGAAACACGAATCTAAGTCTAAGGCACCAAGTTCCACCCTAGGAAGAATAATAGGTCACCACAGTAACTGTAGGTAGCCCGTTAGAGTTGAGCAGTGAAGATAGTGTCATCAGAACCTCCACTTCCCTCTCTCCTCCGATACCATACCGTCGAGACAGAGCTCCGGTACGGTGATCGTTGAGCTTTGCAGATCCGGATAGGGAAGTGTGACAGGTGCCCAGACCTAGTGGTGATAGCTAAGGGGTCTTCTGAACAGGACTCCTGGGCCGTAGAAACCCGTCCCTGAGCGGGGGACGTGGAGCCACTTAGGATGACTCAGTAGCTGACCGGCACATAGGGGGTCGCACCCCGTTTTGTGGATGTATGGTCCCGTGTGAGGGTCGTCAGTTAACCTCCACGGATGATGTTCAGAGAGAGAGTCACGTATTCAGATCCAGCCATACGATCCCCTCAGATTTGCTTATGAGGTCGCGCCTCACCTCAGGACACTGATCATTTCACTGCATAAGATGGGCAAGCCTTTTATGATACAGAAAGGAGAGTTGTAGCTTAGATCACTCTCCTTAGAAACCCGAGAAAGATTGTGGTTACCTACCAAGATAAGGATGCGAAAAGAGCCTACAAGTAGGCTGCTTACTGAGTATATTTTTATACTCACCCCTTTCCCCCCTTTTTTTTTCAGGTACCAGTCGATACGGGGAGGTGTTCGAGAGCTGTGCGGTCACAGAGGGGTGTCGTTCCGGAGCGTCAGTCCTTGGTCGGTCTTTTAGAGTCCTTTGTTCGTTTTCATATTTAGAGTCTTTTGTATTTTTCTTCATAATTGTATTTTCCATTTGAAATATTTGATTTTAATTTTGTATTTCATTTTTACATTTGCAATTTCCTTTGTAATATTTTCGAAACAAATCTTCTTTCTCTTTTGTTTTAATTGAATGGTATTTTTATCCTTTTACTTTGCTTTTTCTTTTCTTTTATTTTCTTTTTGTTTGTTTTCGATTTCGTCCTTTTAGTCACAATTTCGATTCTTCGAAGTCTTGAAAATTGGGTCGTGACAGAAACGGAGTGCATAAAACAGTAAAAGAGTGCTTAAAATCGAGACCATAATTCAGAAACCTTAATCTGGGACGTTTGAAGTACGTGCTAAAAAATGGAGTCACGGTCGATGTTTTACGAAACTTTTGTGGCGAAAAATTAGGACTGATGATTCATAATCGAATTTCGAAGAAACGGATAGCATAAAACAGTAAAAGAGTGCTTAAAATCGAGACCCTAATTCGGAAACCTTAATCTAGGACGTTTGAAGTACGTGCTAAAGAAACCGAGTCACGATCGACGTTTTTTGAAACTTTTGTGGGGAATCATTACGCCGTACTATTTAGAATAGAACATCGAAGAAACAGAGTGCATAAAACAGTGAAAGAGAGATTAAAATCGAGACCCGAATTCGGAAACCTTAATCTGGGACGTTTGAAGTACGTGCTAACAAAGCGAATCACGGTCGACGTTTTTTGAAACTTTTGTGGGGAATCATTAGGCCTGCTGATTTAGTATAGAATTCCAGAGAAACGGAGTGCATAAAAAAGTAAAAGAGTGCTTAAAATCGAGACCCTAACTCGGAAACCTTAATCTAGAACGTTTGAAGTACGTGCTAAAGAAACCGATTCACGATCGACGTTTTTCGAAACTTTTGTGGGGAATCATTACGCCGTACAATTTAGAATAGAACATCGAAGAAACGGAGTGCATAAAACAGTGAAAGAGAGCTTAAAATCGAGACCTTAATTCGGAAACCTTAATCTGGGACGTTTAAAGTACGTGCTAACAAAGCGAATCACGGTCGACGTTTTTCGAAACTTTTGTGGTGAATCATTAGGCCTCATGATTACGAATCGAATTTTGAAGAAACGGAGAGAATAAAACTGTAAAAGAGTGCTTAAAATCGGGACCCTAATTCGGAAACATTAATCTGGAACGTTTGAAGTACGTGCTAAAAAATGGAGTCACGGTCGATGTTTTTTGAAAGTTTTGGGGTGAATCATTAGGCCTCATGATTTAGAATCGAATTTTGAAGAA
>NW_019647155.1:0-511 GCF_002806865.2 Cucurbita pepo subsp. pepo
AAGAATCGCCGTTTAAGGAGGTCATCTGAGTAAGTTCTATTTTTGAACCCTCTTTTTGTTCATTGTGTTAATTTTCTCGTATCCTATCTCAAACATATCATTGAACACATCGTACCGTAATTATTATTAAACAATTCACATATTATAACATATACATAACAAATAAGAAGCNCATATCAATATATATGACACGTGCAGAATCACGGGGAATGTGTCAATAGCAAATATAACCGTGCCGATAGTAAGTTTACTTACTTGGCTAGCTTAAATCGTTGCCACGAATATATCTTTAATGAATGTTCGATTCCGTTCTTTGAAATCCGAGTCAACCTATGTGAGCCCATGACATCAGTTTCAAGTTTGAAATCTACAAAATTATTTCTCTCATTTACATGGGTCAATTGTTAAAAGTCTTGAAATATAATCAATAATTATATTTTTATTAAAAAACTTATTTTCCATGGTTACTAAAAAGTATATACAACTATTTAAGTTATTCTCGGCTTTACTA
>NW_019647155.1:5928-6595 GCF_002806865.2 Cucurbita pepo subsp. pepo
CGATGTATTCTGCTTCGCAGGAAGACAAAGCAACTACCTTCTGTTTTGTTGATTGCCAGCAGATCGCGTCGCCTGAGAGAAAGTAGATCATTCCGCTGGTGCTCTTACGATCATCAACGTCATCGGCCATGTCACTATCACTGAAGCCGATAAGCTTGAGTTTCTCCTTTTCGCTCCCTGCGCAGTATCTTACACCCCAGCCTCTGGTTCCGGCTACATAGCGCAGGATGCGCTTGACAGCCACTAGATGCTCCTCCCTATGTGCTTCCATAAACCTGCTCACATATCCAACAGAATAAGCAAGATCAGGACGAGAGTTTACCAGATAGCGCAGACTCCCGACAATGCTACGGTAATTAGTGGAGTCGACTGTCGATGTAGTGCTGGCATTCCTTAGTTGGAGTCGGGCCTCCATTGGCGTCCTTGTAGGATTACTGTCCACAAGCCCAGTTGTGTCCAACAGCTTCTTCACGTATGCACTTTGGCAGATGGAGATGCCGGTAGAATTTAGTAGCTGAGCACGCCGAGATCGCTCATCTCGAAGTTTTTCGACATCTCCTTCTCGAACCTTTCGACGACTTCCATGTCGCCTCCAGTGATTATGAGGTCGTCGACATACACTCCCACGAGTGCCATGGCCGTGTGTGTACATGCCATGCTCAGAGGC
>NW_019647155.1:8977-9393 GCF_002806865.2 Cucurbita pepo subsp. pepo
AATCAGGGTTTCGATTTTAAGCACTTTTTTACTTCTTTATACACTCAGTTTCTTCGAAATTCTCTTATAAATCATCATGCCAAATCATTCCCCACAAAAGGTTCTTAAAATATGTCTAGTTACTCAGTTTTTTAGCACGTGTTTCAAACGTCCCAGTTTGGGGTTTCCGAATTAGGATTTAAATTTTAAGCACTTTTTTAGTGCTTTATACACTCCGTTTCTTCGACATTCTATTATAAATCATCATGCCTAAGCATTCCCAAAAAAAGTTTCTTCAAACATGGACAGTTACTCAGTTTTTATACCACGTGTTTCAAACGTCCCAGTTTGGGGTTTCCGAATTAGTGATTCGATTTTAAGCACTTTTTTACAGCGTTATACATTCTGTTTCTTCGACATTCTATTCTAAATCATCA
>NW_019647156.1:0-8779 GCF_002806865.2 Cucurbita pepo subsp. pepo
GATAGTTATATGCAGTAAGCCGTTGTTGTTGCCTTTTGCTTTCAAAATCTCTCGGCCCCCATTTTCTAAAACTTTCTTCTTGAATCGGGGCCAAAGGCTCGAGCATACGTCGTTTGACCGTAGGCGACGCAAGAACGAATAGGTTTAACTCACTTGTTGTTAACTTACAAAGCCCGACTGAGATTTAGTTCTGATACGAAAAAGACGGGATGTAGATAACAATCTAGTCATAAAATGTTACGTATAGTAATAGTTATATAACATGAGTCGACGCCATAAAGAGTGTTTGATACAGTATATCTTTTATTAACTACGAGATATAGATGTTCGTTCATACAAACTTATTTTTGTTAGATGAACACGACTCTCCACAATTGTACGATATTGTTCACTTTGAGCATAAACTCTCGTGGTTTTGCTTTGGGCATCCCGAAAAGGAACTTTCACTACCCCTTGAACAAAGTATGTCTTCCCTTAATCAAGGCTCTTTGGAGTCTTCGAACAAAGTACACCCTTTGTTCGATACTTTAGCCACTTTTTTACTATGCCTTCGAGGCTCACAATACTTTACTCGACATTTGAGGATTTGTCAATCTATTGACATGACTAAATTTAGGACATGACTCTAATACCATGTTAGATGAATACGACTCTCCACGATGGTATGATATTGTTCACTTTGACCATAAACTCTCATGATTTTGCTTTCGGCTTCCCTAAAAAGCCTCACACCAATTGAAGATAGTATTCCTTAATTATAAACTCATGATCATTCCCTAAATTAGCCGACGTCGGACTTTCATCCAACAACTTTTAGTTCATTTTTCTAATGAACACAGAATCAAAATAATGGGATTGCTGCCCTAGGGTATCAAATAAAGATTGATAACAGATTCATGAGCAAAATAACTACGACAAGAAACGTAAAAAGGTCACCGGCCCTTAATTGATCATAACGATATCGTGGAAATGCTGCACGGACCCATATATATATATAAAAAGAAAGAAAATCACCTTAGTATTAAACCAGATCAAGCCCGGGGAGCCTTAAACCATCAAATGTATATCATCAGAACACCCAAAGAAACAAGCATCAGTTCCCCAGCTAACTATAATCGTAATGAAAATAATCTGTCAAGTCTTTTAGCCTCATGTCAGTAAATTAGCCAAACATTACATATACAGAGCGATCCTTTCAACATAATTAAGTTACCTCTGGTTATATTTACACTGCAGTTTTAAGATTTTGCAGAAAAGTATGGAACACTTCTAGAAGCTAAAAAAGGGTGTGCTTACTTAATATAGCTCTCTACCAACTCAGAGGATTCTTCGACTGTTGAACTTTAGCATTGTATGAAGATTCTATCTCCTCCTGAAGAAACAAGAATCATGGCTGAGAGCTCTATCTCACGAAAGATACAACATTCGTGCATGTAAAGCACGTTTGAGCGTTAAAAGAAGAGGGTAAAAGGTGTCGCAGACCCTACATTTTAGCTACAAAAGTTTATATCATTCAAACATGTAAAGCATGAAATGCAAAAGGAAGAGGTCACATTATCTTGTAAGCCAACCTCAGTGCCTCCCTGTACTTTTGCCAGATAGCAGTAGGAAAGATCCCTAATAGAAGATGGCTATATCCATAACGTACAACTTGGACAAATTCCAATCGGAAAGCCTATAACTAAATAGTAATGTCGCTGCTTTAGATTGTTTGAGGTTTTCCATGGTGTGTAGTAGGGACTTTGGCTCTTTGATGGAGGAGATCTTGATGAACTCTCCATTTCAGCGGTGAGATCCCACATCGGCCGGGGAGGAAAATGAAACATTCTTTATAAGGGTGTGAAAATCTCTCCCTAGCAGACACATATACTATGATGATAATCATCATCATGGGGTATGATGACATCCAGACGTCGTTACAGACAACTAGCTTGACTATGATGGGTCCAAGGGGGTGCAATCCGCTTGGAGATCCACGCTGCACGTTTGAGTCGTGTGTAGGAAAGTACTACACATCCAATTTTGTCCGGACTGGAGACCCCCCCTATGATGGTTTTAACGATAGGTCTCTAGATCATGAGTTGCTTGTGTTTGCATTCCCTGACCCCAATAATGGGGTCACTTACTGAGTATTTCTTAAAATATTCAAGCCGTATGCTACTTCTATTTCAAGTAAAGGCAAGACACCCCTGTACGGCTGATGACGACATCGCAAGTAGAGACCATGGCATGTGCATAGGATAGTTGTGTTTTATTTTGTTAGTCTTAGGTTAGTGTGGGGTGTTTTTACTTTTAACGTTTTGCTCGTTTTATTTTGTATTTTCCTTTTGTTGTTTTAAAGATGTTTTTGAACATGCAAGCCCATGACAATGTTTTATGATGAACTTTTATAGGTTTAATTCCACGTAAGAGTATGAGTTATGATGATAGTAGCGACTTTAGGTTAATAGAAGTCTAGGTTCGTTACATCAGCATGGGAAAAGTCTTGTGTAGGGCTTATTTTGCTATTTCGTGGGAAGTGTCGCACAAGAGGAATGACAAGATTTTTAGAAGGGTTGAGAGGTATTGGTAGGAAGTGTGGAAGGGCGTGGGGATTCACAAGTCTTTATAGGTGTCCGTTAATTGAATTTTTTGTAACCACTGGCTTGATATCATTCTTTTGGATTGGAGTCCTTGTAGTTGAGGATCCTTCTGTGAGCTAGATTTCTTGTATGTCCTCATTTATTTTTTTATTGTGCTCAAAGTAAGCTCAATTTCTTACAGAAAAAATAAAAATAATGTGGCTATTCCTGAAGATGATGCAAGAAAATATGAATGAAGTAGCCTAACTTCAACCTTTAAATTTTTTTACAAAAGAACAAATTTTGCATTGATATTTGAAAAGATACAAAACATCAAACCTTCTAAAAGAGAGTCTATCAAGGTATGGCACCACGAATAAACTATACAACCACAAGAAAGCTCAAACTATAAATTGTTGAGGATTATTAAGAGGAGTAGTCCCACATTGGCTAATTAAGAGAAAGATCATGGGTTTATAACTAAGGAACACTATCTACATTGGTATGAGGCCTTTTGGGGAAACCAAAAGCAAAGGCATGAGAGCTTACGCTCAAAGTGAACAATATCATACCATTGTGGAGGTTTGTGATTCCCAACATTTGGTATCAAAGTCATGCCCTTAACTTAGTCATGTCAATAGAATCCTCAAATGTCGAACAAAGAGGTTGTGAGCCTCGATCATGTAGTCAAAAAGTGACTCAAGTGTTGAACAAAGGTATACTTTGTTCGAGAGCTCCAGAGAAAGGAGTCGAGCCTCAATTAAGGGGAGGCTGTTCGAGGGCTTTATAGGTCTCAGAGGAGCCTCTATGGTGTACTTTGTTCGAGGGGAGGATTGTTGAGGATTATTGAGAGTAGTCCCACATTGGCTAATTAAGAGAAAGATCATGAGTATATAACTAAGGAACACTATCATATCATTGTGGAGATAAACTAATGAGGCCTTTTGGAGAAACCAAAAGCAAAGCCATGAGAGCTTATAATCAAAGTGGACAATATCATATAATCAAAGTGGACAATATCATATCATTCTGTAGACTCTCCACAATCAAAGTAGCCTAGTTCTTCTAATAGACTAATAATTACCCTGCACACTTTAGAGCCTACAAGAATGATGATCTAAAACTTGGAAGGTCAGATATTCACTCCATATATTAAGAAAGAATTACCTTGCATGATTTCAGTAATGGCTGTAAGAATGCCGATCTGAAAAACCTAATCGACTCCCCAAGAGAGGTTCTATCCCAGTCTGTCATAAAGCAAAAAGATTTATAACAGCATTAGTTTNTATAAGAGCATTAGTTTATCTCTAATATTAAGTTATCCTACCGCAGCTACCTAAGCAAATAAAGTAGGAGCTTCTCGAATCTATAGTGAAGATTGCATATAACGTACCAGTCTCACTATCTACTTCCATATCTGCTGCATTAAGTTCTTCTAGGAGCTGCAATCATTGTTATAAATCAGTATTATAATTCAAGTTATTGATCAGAACCCTAAGCATAATAGATGGTTATGGAGTCTGCCTAGCTTATTCAATTGTCTATTTATAATAAAAAGCTGGTAAAACTATATAGGGTAGATAATTATATATAGTAGATGGTTATATATGGTAAAGTTATATAGCGTAAACTGAACCATATGTATACTCTTAAGCAATACTTTAGAAATGTATTTTCTGCTTTATTGTGCATACATAAAGTCATCAATATAAACCTTATTCTCTTTTACTGTACATACATACATAGAGTCATCAATATAAACTTTTAGCCAATATTACTACTATGTACTTACGTAAAGCCATCAATATAAACTTTTAGCCAATATTACTCCTTGCATTTTTTCTTTCTTGTTCTTTATGTTCATCTAGATCGACTCCTGTACTTTGTATTTATCTAGATCGAGTATACGTTGTTGTGTGATCCTAACACTAACCACGACAAATTCCTGGGTACTAAATTGAATTAAACATTTTCCTCGCTGCAAATCAGTTGGCAAAGACATAATAGTATGTATGTAATATCCCTTTATTTCTTGTTGTCTTACCTGGGCAACAGTTGGCACGGTAGTAGGATCAAACTCATCACAGTGTTCAGGGTCGATCGGGACACAGATACGACCTGGAATAAAAAGGTACAGGAAGATTCAATAATATGTAAACACATTTTCGCTCCACAAAAGTGAAAACATTGCATCCTTCATACTACCCAAATTACTTGCAGGATTCCAAATCAAGTGCATTTTGATGATTATTTTTCAAAATATTTTTCCATAAGAACGTTAAAGAATATTTTTTTAGATTGAGACCATATTGAGATTTCGGCAAGTCAAAACTCGTCTAATATTAGCATTTAGTTCCAACACTGACCTGTTTTGGGATGAACACAGAATGGTGCTTTTAGCAGATGGTTCATGTGTTTAGTAACCTGAAGAATAAAGAACTTGCCTCATCAAGGGAGTAAACTAAAATCAGCTTTAACAAGTAAAGTTGAAATTTTGGTTGCAATCCCTATGCACGCCAATTAGAGATTCAAAATGTAACGAATCAAATTGCTAGAATAGATTGACCTAATTCCAGTAAATGGAGAAAAAAATCTAGTTAAGATAAAGTCATGCAAAAAACGTACCTCCAAGTCAAGCCTAGGGTAGGTAAAAGAGAAAACGATCTCTTCAACATGCCGACGCATTCCTTGTGACTGAACAAAGGAAAATGTCACAGTTACTGTCTAAATGTAGCACAATTGAACTTTACACTTCCTAAACTCAACATAGAAGACTCAAAAAGAAAATAAAATAAAATGTAGCACCAAGGCACATCTAGCCGCATGACTGGAAAGAAAGAAATAAAAGGGAAAAGGGAGATAGATGCTTGAGAAAAGGAAACTAAAAATAAAGATCACAGTTACTTGGATTCCACATGATAAATCTTGAAATATATACGTTTGTATCAGTCTAAATAATATAAAAATAAAATTTTAAAAAAAAAATCAACATTGAATTGAAAAAACTGAAAGAATAGAGAAGAGCCAAAGGCTTGCAACACGAGCCAACAAAAAACGGACTTACAAAAGAGGCAAACCAAAAGGGGCCAGAAAAGAGATCCATTCCAAAAAAAAGAAAAAAAAGAAAGAAAACCTAATAAATAATTACAGAAGTCTTTAGACTCAATCACCCAGACCAAGACGTTAAATGAAGCTAAGGACAAACCTCCTCTAAAGATCTTATCATGTCCCAAAATATTCTATTATTCATTTGAATCCAGATGCCCCATAAAACTGCAAAAAACCAGCCTGACCAATAACACTATCACTGTGATAGTCCAAGCCCACCGTTAGCAGATATTGTCCTCGTTGAACTTTCTCTTTCGGACTTCCCTTCAAGGTTTTTAAAACGTGTATGCTAGGGAGAGGTTTCCACACCCTTATAAAGAATGCTTCGTTCTCCTCCTCAATCGATTTGGGAAGATAAATATTCTTAGGGTACTAAGGGCATATTAGTCATTGGCTAATAAGTTCATTATCAAGAAGAGATTCTGAATGAAGTGAGAGGGAGTGAAAGCAAGCCATCGTTTATATGTTTGGGGTTATGCGTACTCCAAAAGGAGGTATACAAGTTCTTCGAATTACCTGAAATATTTTATTGTATTTATCGTTCTGCAATTCAAAATACAATTTCTATTCCAACTCAACGGTGCCTATCATATTAAAAGACTACTTATATTCTCTTGATTGTTGTCCCTTCTTTAGAAAAAGGCTTGAGAGGTCTATCAAGTCTGGTACAAGGATAACTGTCCATGGAGGTGAAGTGTTTCATGCCATTTGCAAAGAAAATTTTCATGGAAACTTTGGACTTAGAGAAACAAACTCTTTTTTAGTCTCAAACTCTTTTTTAATCTTTGGTAGAGAACGGGGCAGATGGGTTTGTTGATTGGACAAAGGTGTTAATTGGGGGCCCTTTACCAGAAGAAAAATGAGAGTGATCGACCATAAATGAGAGATCTATTGGAAATGACTCACGATCGAAATATGTCGAAACAAATAAAAGAAACAAAATGAAAATATGTCGAAACAAATAAAAGAAACAAAATGAACAACTTGAGGGGAGATTTGAAACAAAGAAACCTTAAGCACTTAGCTTTTCAATTCTCTTTGTTGTTGTGAAAGTAGCATATATCTCATGAGAATTTATAGCCAAGAAAGGACAACGAATTTCCAAAACTTTCTCCTCAACTTGCGCACCACTAACTAACTTCCTAATTAAAAACTAAATAAACCTACTCAAGCCAATAACTATTTTTACCAAGTCAAGCTTATTGACTCACAAGATCTACGACTTTGACAATTAGGCTGGATTATTGGGGAAGGGTAGAGGATATCAGTTAAAGCTTTTAAGAACTTGGCATATGAGGACAAAAGGTGTAAGAATTTATCATAGCAGGACAAAAGCTCAGAGGGTGAACTGACTTCAAGAGGGGGAAGGGAGCTTTTGACTGTTGACTGTTCTTAGAACACAAAGTAGCTCTTGCTCGGTAAAGTCCTTTAGAAAATAGTAGCTCCTTTTTCTCCCTCAAGCTCAAAACCTATGTTTGCTTCCCTATGGAAATTACCATGTATAATGGCTATCCCTCCCCTGATTGGTAAGTTGCGTTGGTAAAACGAAAGCATAAACAGAATGAGAAAAAAGTTGTAATTTCTTGCAAGTATGAGAAAGATGTTGATTCTACCTTATGTTTCCCTGATTGCAACATATTCTTTAGTTGCTCCCATCTTACTAAATTAACATCATTTTTAGAAGGTCGCCTATTATCTTGCCACCTTCCACGAAGCTCTGAGGTAATGGCTGCAAGAAACTCTATTAGTATCTAACGTATAGATTATCATACTGACAGTACTTAACTGAGACAAATACATAAATCACTTACATTCATCATGAATCATATCTAATATTTTCTCATATCTCTCCTCAGTTGAGAAAATCTTTTGACTACAAAGCAATTTTGATTCAAAACAATCCTTGAGAACTTCTATGTATGATCTCCTGGAACAAAATACATAAGTTAGCTGAGAGAAAAAAAAAAGTGACCGAATCATCACATCATTAAGAACCACTTACGCGAGAAATGGATGAAGAACCGGACCCGTTAGAGAAATTTTCTTGCGACTATTTTCATTACCCTGCACATCGATCATATTCAACTCCATAGCTCAAGACACTAAAATTCACCAATATTTTATAGCAACATAGTATAACCTGATATAAATGGAAATAGTCAGCAATGGCAGCTCGCTGTTCATTAGACAACCTGCAGGAGAGATGGTGGCAATTTTAGACCTTTACAAATAATATATTTGACTGTAAATTCAACAATTTGATTACTAGCTTTACCTTCTTGCTTTGCCATCACAGACCCAACAATGAACACCACGTCGACCACTAAATACCCATAGAATGTGGTTAAATCCAAAGTCATCTGCAACACAAGTTTTCAAGTGTATCGGTGGGAATGAATAGGAAACCATGCGCTATCTAATCATAGGACTGCAATGGAAAACTTAAGACTCAGATGGATTGGACAATGTGACAGTGTCATATTTTTTTAAATCTCTTCTAAAAAATTGGTATGAGGCTCAATGTATAGACATATTTAAATAAAAATAAGCAGGCTGCAGGATACAAAGTAGTAATACAGAACAGAACTGACAGTAAGCCAGTAATTAATAATCTGAATTTTTTAGAATGCACAACACCTTTTACACATTCTACTTCCTCTTCTCTTCTAGCCAAATATGTTGAAGTAAGAATTTAGAAATAAGTTAAAAAGAAGTAAGTACACTAAAGAGCTCAATATGGAACATCTCATTCTCAATAAAAGTGAAAAAAGAAATAGGCTTACGCATCAGGTCAGGGAGGGGAAACTACCAAGAAGGTAAGTGATTTCTCTAAAGCGAGCTAACATTCATTGACATGCAACCTATAATGACCCAAGCCTACCGCTAGCATATATTGTCCTCTTTGGACTTTCCCTTTCGGGCTTTCCCTCAAGGTTTTTAAAACATGTCTGCTAGGGAGAGGTTTCCAAACCCTTATAAAGAATGCTTCGTTCTCCTCCCCAACCGATGTGGGATCTCACAATTCATCCCCCTTCGTGGCCTAGCGTCCTCGATGGCACTCATTCCCTTCTCCAATCGATGTGGGACCCCCAATTCACCCCCCCCCCCCC
>NW_019647156.1:8961-9389 GCF_002806865.2 Cucurbita pepo subsp. pepo
CCCCCCCCCCCCCTTCGGATCCCAGCATCCTTGCTGGCACACCGCCTCATGTCCATCCCCTTCGACGCTCAGCCTCCTCGCTGACACATCGCTGTGTCTGGCTCTGATACCATTTGTAACAGCTCAAGCCCACCGCTAGCAGATATTGTCCTCTTTAGGCTTTCTCTTTCGGGCTTCCCCTCAAGGTTTTTAAAACGCATCTGCTAAGGAGAAGTTTTCAAACCCTTATAAAGAATGTTTCGGTCTCCTCCCCAACCGACGTGGGATCTCACACAACCTTCCCTATGCTCATTCCTTTTCAAATTAAGAGTCGTGAGAATGCATGCAATCATACTCATTCCTTGAACGATTTTTTAGATACAGATAATGAGTTTCTTACCTCGGAGGGTAGTATCAATCACTTTGATCGCAGCAGTCATTAAAGGCCA
>NW_019647157.1:0-2714 GCF_002806865.2 Cucurbita pepo subsp. pepo
CCCCCACTTTATTAGACTGAATGTTTGCAATTCAGTTAATTATAGATCTATAGCTGCTGTAACTACTGTTCCTTTTTCTCAAGATAGTCCTCATGTTAAAATAATTTTTGGTTACGGTTGCTTTTACCAGCATATGGAGATTATGATGTGGTGCATAAGGCATCAGTTTTTGGATAATGTTAGATCCCGCCATTCTAGCTTCACATCATGGCTTACTGCTGTCCGCGAAAGGAAATCTGCTGCTATCAAGCGATCATGGCCTGATGCTTTGGATGACTCTGCTGATTCCAGTGGACGGGAGGGATCTTTGTTCATCGAGGATGCACTGGAGAATCTTGATATAGAGCAGTGGTACTCCCCAGATGTAGTGGATGGTTTGGAAATTGCATCATTGGCAAATGATGGGGCCCCAATTATCTTCAGATCTAAGATTGGTGGGAGTTCTGGATGCTACCCATTTGAAAATCTTCGAGTTGCTGTTGACGTTCTTTTTCTTCGTGGAAGTTCTGATGTATTCGTTGCAAAGAAAGCAATCGTATCCTTCTCATACGTCTATTCCATTGCCCATTTAAATTATGAAATTGGCTAAACACATTTCTCTCTTGTTTCTCCTTAATCTATGGTAGCTTTTGTATTACTTGTTTGACCGCCATTGGATGATGCCTGATGAGAAATGGAGACATATTGTTGAGGATTTTGCAGCCTCTTTTAGCATAACACGGCATTCTATATTAGAATCTTTTGTCTTTTATCTTCTTGATGATCATACAGATGAAGCTCTGCAGGTAACTTCTGTTTAATGTGTCACCTGGGTTTTCTCCATCATCATTTACTTTCCCGTTAGTTTTACTTTACTTCATTGAAATACTCGACAATTATGGTCCAGTACCGTGTAACTTTCTAATTTTCGTAAGATATATGTTTGATTGGAGAGATTGATGATTGATCTAGAATATCTTACAGTGGCTGTAGTTCAATACTGATTAATTAGCACTGATTCTAAAATTTCAAGTTATTAAGCTAGTTTGAATAGATAATGTAATTTATTGTTGACCACCATGGCCCCTTGGGTCAATAAGGGCCATGTAAATAACGAAGGGCTTAGAGTAAATGGATACAAGTTATGGTGGCCAACCACTTAAGATTATTATCTTGCAAGTGTATTTGACACCTAAATGTAGTAGGGTTTGGTAGTTGTCTCATGAGATTAGCCTAATAGGGTTAAGGTGGTTATCTTGCGAGAATAATCTTTGTGCTAATGGTTGAATTGATTACTTTTCTTCCATCTATTTCCTGGAACACCATGGTAAGACTTAAGTCATTAGCTCAATAAACTGCCCTTGGGAGGTCTGGATATGTTTGTTACCAACTTGTATATTCCAGTGTTTGAAATATTATCAACCTCCTTGAAAGACTACCAGAGCCAGACATGTCCTATAAATTCCTGTCAATAGTATAATCTAGTTACCCTATAGAATTTTGTGGTTTCGGATTTATAGTAAGCCTGTATCTTAACCTTTTCTGTAAGATATGAATATGTCTTCTTTACATGTTGGATTCTAATTTTTCCTTGCAACATGATATCATGTAGGAAGCTTGCCGTCTTCTTCCAGAGATCTCAGGCCCAGCAACCCATCCTAAGATTGCTCAAGTTTTGTTAGAACGGAAAAATCCTGATACAGCTCTTATGGTTTTGAGGTGGTCAGGACGTGATAGTATGTCAGCCTCAGTTTCACTTGTGGAAGCTGTAATTGGTGTCCGGGTGAGAGTGGAATGTGGACTTCTGACTGAAGCATTTATGTATCAGAAAATGCTCTGCAATAAGGTAAGAGACAGGAAAAAGTATGAAGAACGTGAGGACGAGTTTGATAATGCTCAAAGCAAATTTAGAAGGTGGGAGGACTGGGTGAAAATATTGGTGACTGAAATTTGTTTTCTTTGCATCCGTCGAAACTTTGTGGATAGAATGATCGAGTTACCATGGAATTCTGATGAGGAAAAGCATCTCCATAAGTGCTTGATGGAGTGGTCCACTGCTAATCCATCAACCACTATTGGAAGTCTCCTCTTTGTGTACTATCTTCAGGTAATCTCTAAACTCCACCATTAGACTTCCCAAGTTGTCATCCCATTAGAGTTCATTATGCAAGGAATATGAGGAACTAGATGAGGAATATAAAAAAGAATAATGCAAACTTGCCAAACTAGTTGATTTTGTTTAAGTTCTTTCCCTTGCTACCGTTGTATGTTCAGCAGCTTCTTTCCAACTAAAGTGCTGAAGAGATTACTTTATTTGCATTACTCCAAAGAAGGTTATCTCCTCTTAATGGTTTAGTTGACAGGAAAACACCTTGTTGAGATTAGCCGTTAATATCTTACATTTTTGTATCTATCAGACATGTTTTAAAGTATATTTACATCATTAAAACTTTTTGTTCTAATTGAGTCCCTTTTAGTTCTAGCATCTTTGGTTTGGATATAAAACATGCATGCATGCTAAATTGTCCTTTTGAGATATCACGAGGACTTTCTCTATCTTTTTTCAGAGGTTTCGATATCATGAGGCCTACCAAGTGAACCTCTTACTTCAGAAAGCAGAACAAGGCTATATTTCTGAGAGTTCTGTTGTTGAAGAGGTTTTATCCAGAATGAGATCGATGAGTCACTGGCGAGCAGGATTGGTTGTAAGTTATCTGAACCATTTTATTCTTGGG
>NW_019647157.1:6971-9377 GCF_002806865.2 Cucurbita pepo subsp. pepo
TACTTTTCTGGCTCTCAAACAGAAATTAGACTCTATATTGCAGAATGCTAATGAACAACCTATTCGCATTTTTGTGATGACTGATCTTCCTGAATCTAATTGGACTGGAAGTTACTTAGGTGATTTGGTTAGTGATTCAAATCGTTTCAAACTCTTTTTCCTCAAAGAACACGATGAATTGGTTGTTCGAGCATCCGAAAAAGTGATGGCTGTAGGACATGGCTGGAGATTGGCATCCAGTGCATTTGGTCCTGATAGAATTCGTGAAATGAAGAAAAAATGTGCTGCTGAGAAATTGCCGGATATTCTCTTATATATAGAGGAAACTGTTTGCAGCTGTGCTTCACTTGGTTTTATTGGTACTGCTGGATCCACAATTGCCGAAAGCATAGAACTGATGAGTAAATATGGAGTATGTTCAGGTCAAAATTAAACCCAGCTTGACATTTGACTTCAAACTTCAAACTCTTTAGGATCTACTAAAGTTAGTGCATATCCTTCTGATTCTGCTCGGCATGTCATGCATCGTAGCTTTTCCAGCAATTCTCTCAGCTGTTCTTGTGAGCGATGATGATTTTACAGAGGGCCAGTTATTGAGTCGTGCTTTGAATTTGCAGGCTTCCTTTTATGGTGGATTGAGCATACGGTCATCAATTACAAGGCTGCATTTGGCTGTAAGTACACGTACAGTTTCATGTTTAAAACATATTTTACACAGTTCTTTTGCATAATGTTGCTACAAATGGATTGTTTAGGAGATTAATTTAGTTCTTTAAGGAAACCCTGTTGTTTTCTCAGAAATACAAGGAATTCATGATGGACTGCAAAATCTTGCCAATTTCATATACATGTTTCTGCCCATAAACATCCTATGAAACTGACTGATTGGGCATGAGAATTAGTCGTGTTCATGCCCATCAGCATCATATGAAACTAAAGTAGCATAGGTGCAGGAACACAATAAGGCCTTGTTAGGGTGAAATATTCGTAAGATAACCTTGTGAGATCCCATTAAGATAACATCGTGAGATTCCATGTCGGTTAGAGAGAGAAACGAAACATTCCTAACAAGAGTGTGGAAATCTCTCCCTAGCAGACACGTTTTATAACCGTGAGACTGACGATGATGATACGTAACAAGCCAAAGCGGATAATATCTGCTAGCGGTGGATTTGGATTGTTACAAATGGTATTCGAGTCAGACATTGGGCGGTGTGCCAGCGAGGACGTTGGGCCTCCAAGAGAGGTAGATTGTGAGATCTCACATCGACGGGAGAGGGGAACAAAATATTCAACTTCTCCCTAGTAGACGCATTTTAAAACCGTGAGACTGACGACGATACGTAACGGACCAAAGCGAACAATATTTGTTAGCAGTGGGCTTGAGCTGTTACAAACATTGAAGGGTAGTGGAAGATGCAAGAACACCATAAATCTCATTAGGGTTAAAGCTAGCTTCGAAAAGCATCGTATTTGCAAGAACACCATAAATCTTGTGAGAGTCTTAAACTAACATTGACTAGTAGCGTCATATAGGTGCATGAACAAAGACGATGTGTCGTGTAGAAGTGTCACCAAACTAATTAACCCATTTTGATCCTTTAGACGAAGAGAGAAAAGTAAAAATAAAATAAAAAATTATATGAAATGTGGATCGAGGAAGGAAAAAAAAAAAAAAAATCATATATGAAATTGAATTTAAGATAAATAGCCACAAATTTTAAAATTTTGAAACTTAAAATTATAATTGAACCATTTATTTATTATTGATCAGACGGATTATTTATGAATATTTAATATCCATAAATATTTAATTATGAGATTTGAATAATAGTTTTAACATAATTGTAATTGTTCTTTATGATGGAAAACAAATTGTTAATGCATGGACTTCTTTTTTAGTTGTATTAGGTATATCTACGTGTCATTATTAATTAATATTTAATTATCTGCCGTCATTCTTTTTTGAAGTTTTAAGATTCAAATTTATGTCACAATTCATAAAAAATAATTACAAATATCACTCAATAAATATTAATTCCTCTAAAGTTAGGTAGAAAAGATAAAAGACATATATCGTTAACCATTGGAGAATATGCCGTTTCTTTAAAAACGAAGTATTTACTGAATTATTATTATTATAAATAAATAAATAAATAAATAAAACTCAATTATTATTTATACAAAATACACCAACAAATCAAACTTTTAAAAATTGAATTTAGATAAACTGAATTTGAATTCCATGGACCCTTAAAAATATATTTTTCTAAAACCTGAAAAATTCTCAATATTTTAATCAACTTTTNCTGAATTTGAATTCCATGGACCCTTAAAAATATATTTTAATCAATTATAATTATTGACTTTTTGAATTATAATAAAACAAAATTTCCGACCATTTTA
>NW_019647158.1:0-1106 GCF_002806865.2 Cucurbita pepo subsp. pepo
TTTTTTTATCTTTTCATCAGTGAAAAGTTTTTCAAAGTAAGTTAAAAAAGCTCCAAAAAGAATATTCTAGCCATTGCTAGCTGATGTAAAAAGAATGGAACTTCCTCTTCTCCTCCAATTTAAACTTAAAGCCGAGTGTTTCAAGATAAACTGCTAAACTCCATAGATAAACTTCATTTGTAAGCTACTCACCAAAAGACGGTCTATCCCTGGAGTTGCTGGTGAAATTGTTACTAAATTATAACAGATTACTTCTCATCTCAAACAAATTTTGATTCAGTAACACGAACATTTATTTAATCATACTGTAACAGTCATAAAAAAAAATGTTGCAACATAAACAAATGTGAACACTAAAAAACTTGGTCACAAGTCGTATAATATAAAAATATGACACAAATGCAAAAGACGAAAAAAAATATACCTTGGTGGATATCATGAGCACCATGACTGCTGCTTTTAAACGATGAGAATGTTTCTTCTGATACATCTGGACAAATAAATATTCTATGTGAACTAATTCTTTAACGAACTCATACTAGAAAAGATATTGCAACCAGATACAAAATTCTGAATAAATAACTGATACAAAGTCACTTAACATGAGTCTACAACCCAATCTAAATATTATAGAGATAGGCTAACAAACCATCTTCCAAATCNGAAGATATTGCAACCAGATACAAAATTCTGAATAAATAACTGAGACAAAGTCACTTAACATGAGTCTACAACCCAATCTAAATATTATAGAGATAGGCTAACAAACCATCTTCCAAATCCAAATNAATCTAAATATTATAGAGATAGGCTAACAAACCATCTTCCAAATCCAAATGCAACCTTGCGCCCAACATCTTAAACCCCACCCCACCCCCCTGCCCCCCTTACGTTTAAGTTCTAGTAAATCAATAGGCAGTTCAGCCCAACCTACTAAATGACCGGCCAAGATCTCTAAAGTATAGCTTAGAACCAAAACAAAGAGTGCCAAATAATTTGAAGATGACACAGTCAACTATTTGAGAAGGTGTAACATTTTGTAGTGACGACACCAAAACGAGGAATGAAAATTAACAGGTAATTTAACAGAAATTAGACATTCTAGG
>NW_019647158.1:7988-9349 GCF_002806865.2 Cucurbita pepo subsp. pepo
ATTTAATAAATGGCGAACAAATTGAACTAAAAAAGTGGCAAACAAATCAAAAGAAGTCAATAACACACTCTTCCGGTATCCACTAATATGTGACAAGTAATCAAATGTTCATATTTTCTTGAAATCTTGTCATTTTCAGGGATGGGTAATGATTTAATTAAATCATGTTATCTTATATTGTATTATGATGGCTTGTGGTTCAAAATTTTCATCAAAAGCCTTCATTATTAGGTTTCTATGGTTACCATTCATTTCAAAATTCATCCATTCAAACTATAATTACTGTTTATATACATGAGAAAAGGATCATTATGGTAATAATCATAATATTTAGTCAAAAAAAGAAAAAAGATTTGTCCCCAATTTTGGGAAATTACAAAAAAATCAAAAAGCTAATGAACCCTTATATACTCTTCCTAATTATAAGTTTTTTATTAAGTGTTAGATGTGATCAGAGTTGAACTTAATTGTTGAGCCGGAAGGTTATATACACACCATACTGAATAGAACAAACGATCGTAGTTAAGCATTTAAAGAAAAAAATAATTTCCTTTGAACACGTAGAGGTCAACCAGACTAACATGTTAATTATAATATTCACCCAAAAAAATCAAACCGTTAAACGAATGACTCTCCACAAAAGGCCAAACCAATGGAGAGTGTATTCCATATAGCCTCCCCTTAATCGAAGCTCGACCCTTCAAGGAGGCTTGACTCGTTTTCTTTTGGAGTCTTTTGTTCGATATTTGTAGGTTTACCAATCTATTGACACGACTAAGTTTAGGGCATGACTTTGATACTATTTTAGACGAACACGACTCTCCACAATGGTATGATATTGTCCACTTTGAGTATAAGCTCTAGTGGTTTTGCTTTGAGCTTTCCCAAAAGGCCTCAAACCAATGGGGAGGGTATTCATTTTGTTATAAACCCATGATCACTTCCTAAATCAGCCGATGTGAGACTTTCATCATCAAACACAGAGTACATTTACTTAATGTCGTCCTTCAATCATACAATTTATTTAGGTTTATGTTTATAATGTTCATAGGAAGCATAACCCATATTCCCTTATTAAATTTGAATATAATGGTAAGTATATGAACGCCATTGTTAGAATTAAGTTTAAAGTATGATTAACTGATTACTTAACTGATTACTCAAACTAAATTCATGAATTAATTAAATGATTACTGAAGCTAAAGGAGCCATTAATTTTATAATCTTATCAAACGACATTAAGGAGTTGGATCAAAATACAATCAATCTGAGCCGTCGAGCCTGAAATCAGACCCTGGCGGTCCCAGTCCCACATCGTTCTTTCCTCCTAAAAAACGCACAAATATGTATATATTCCCCTT
>NW_019647159.1:0-6692 GCF_002806865.2 Cucurbita pepo subsp. pepo
AAAGGTCTATTCATTATTTGCACAAGATCCCTGCTTGAGTCGGCATCTCATTTGGGGCTTCTTCACGAGAACAACCTTTATCATAACTCAAGTTGCTTCATGTCAGCACCAAGTTCAGAGGACTTGTCATTTTTAAATGTGAAGTTGGGCTTTGAATGAATGCCCATGATTGATATCTGGGCCTAATCCACTTTTTGAATGATCTACTGTTCTGCATTTTTTGGTGTTACAACTTCAGGTTTGGTATGACTTTTTTGTGATATGAAATCTATCCTTCATGGAGAAGAACTAGAATTGAACAGCAGTTGTTATTACCTGTTATGATCTCTTTGTTCTCTGGGTTACCTTATTATTATGCATTTAATAGCCATTTTACCCGCCTCCCCCGTTTCCATTCCACCCCCTCTTAATTAGAAATGTTTATTTTATTTTTGGGGATACGCCCCAAACGGAAGGGGATTCTCCGTTTAGACGGAGAATGGGGAGGGAGTGAGAAACATTTTTTCCCCCTTGGATAAATGAGGCCGGAGAATGGATTATATTACCTTTCCCCACTCAAATTCTCGCTCTGCCCCGTTTAATATATATATATATATATTAAATTAGTTAATTTTGAGGCTCTAATGGTAGTATTTAAACTAAAGACTATGTTGTAGATGTCTTTAAAGGTTAATGTTAAAATTTAAATTTTTAGAAATTATGTTGGGTAGAATATTATATATATATGTTTGTTTATGAAATATATGGATAAACTTCCTTTTGTATCAAACAAGTTTTCAGATTATTTCGTTTCATCCAACCTTCCTTTTGTGCCGGCTAAAAAACAATAGAAAGAAAAGGGAGCTATTGGACGTTAGGCGACACCCACTTCTTATTCTCGTATTTGATTTGATTATTATTTCCTAGACTCAAGAAGGAACTTCTAAATCTGTATACAACCAAATAAGTTGTAGGAGAACTGTATTAACCATTCATTGTCGTTGATATTAATGCAATAGTCTCGCCAATGGGGTTACCTCGTTTTAGTTATATAAGACTATGATCCTAGCTCTAGTAAGCCCTATAAGTAACTTACTTTGGTGTAATGTTATACCAGACGTTGATGATGCTTAAGTTAGTATTTAGATCGAAGTAACGCTAGTCTTATAATAAGTCAGTTGGAGAATTAAAGGGAGGAATAATAGGTCGTGTCACCCTCTTCGCTATAATCTCCCTAGTTTTTCATATCTAAACTTGGAGATTTATTTCATTTTCCTACATAGGATCTTATACCATTTGTTTTCATAGACCAAAACTTCGTTTTATAATTAGAAAAATTTGAAGAACAAAACTATAGCTTTAAAAGACATGATTATGATTATGAGTTTGGTGTCACAAACCTACCCACCAAACAGCCTCCCCATGCTTCAAATGTGGGTGATGAATCTTCAATAATGCATTAAATGCATGCCTTTAGTCTCTTTACCAACAAAAAATGGATATCATCCCCATCCCTTTCCCTTTGTCTTTGTCTTTCCTTTTCTCTTTTCAAACTTTTTGACTCTTTTTTTTGTGAAATATCTTTTCCCAAACTCATTGGTCAATCTTTGTGCAGACCATGTGTTTTGGTTTGGTCAATTTTCTTTGTTCAACATGGCTACCTTTTTTTCTTCCCTAGTTGAATGATATAATGAAAAACGTTTGAATTGTATTTATTTCTTGGTTAACTATGGTTATGGTGTCATAATCGCACTTTTCTTAGCAATGGACTTTTGGATTTGCGTCGCCTATGGCAAGGTAGTGTATGTTCAAGCCTCTGACCCGTTTTGAGAAGAAGGTTTTAGAAGAGGGAAGCAAAAGAAATTTTTGAAAGTAAGGTTGAGAGAAAGTTTGAAAGTGCTTATATGGCTATAAGCAAAGAAAAAATCTTCACAGCTTAAATATCATATAACTCGAGTGGTAAGAATTGACAACTAGTCGCATCAGATCTGGCAAGCCTAGACATGATTTTGCCGAAACGTCATACAAAATTTGGGTAGGAGGAGTTGATGACTAGTCACATCCCCTATATTATATTTTAAGGTGATTCAGATCTAGCAGACCTAAACATGATTTCGTCGAACAGTCATACAACAAAAAAGACAGATATATGAAATCAAATAAAGGGTTTGGCGTGACATGGGCATACGGTCATGGACAACACACCCTGAACGAGCATGATTGTGACACCAATCATCCGAGGAAGATACTCATTGATCTAAACTCTGTCAAAAGATACGTTCGTGCATGGGAAGAAAGATCATTGCTTGTTTCAAATTATCCCAATTAGAAATACTATTTGTATCGTATATTAACTCGAGTTGTTACGTATTAATGATTTGGATTCAAAGTTTCTTAAATTTATGAGTATGCCATGTGATTACAACATTGACTAATCTTTCACGTTAAAAAAGATTTCTAGACTTATCAAAATGAGTTACACTAATGTGAATAATGATGGTCCTTGACTTTGTCTCTCTTATCATTCTTCAAACAAAAAAGAATTCATCATATCATATTTCCTCGTCCTCGTCCGTTGATAACGTTTTAGTTGCAATTAAAAGACATACATTGTAACAGCTCGAGTCCATCACTAGTAAATATTATCCGTTTTGACTCGCTACGTATCGTCATCAGCCTCATGGTTTTAAAACGTGTCTATTAGAAAGAGGTTTCCACACCCTAGTAAGAAATATTTCATTCCCCTCTCCAACCGAGATGGGATCTCACAATCCACCCCTTTAGGAGCTTAACGTCCTCGCTCACACACCGTTCAATGTCTAACTCTGATACTATTTGTAACCGCTCAAGCCCACCACTAGCAAATATTGTCTACTTTGACATGTTACGTATCATTGTCAGCCTCACTATTTTAAAGTCTCACTACCGTTCGTTGTGGCATTCATTTTAAATTTTAAATTTAGAATATAGTTGAAACGCTCTCTATAATTTACGGGTATTTTTTATAATTCAATTAATTATATACTTAGCTAATATATAAATAATATATATATATATATATATAAACCACCGTCAAGGGAATGTGGATGTGAGACGGTGCCGTTTCAAAGCTGCTTTCTTGGCCAATTGCCAACCAAGAAGGGAAAAGCCCAAAAATTCCGAACATTTATAAATTTTCAAGAGCACGTGTAGTCGACGTGGCGTAATTGCACGTGCCACGTAACAAGGAATAACCGCCCACGTGTCGCACAGAAAGCAGTTGCGCGGCACGTGCTAGCGACCCAGTACGCGTGTCGATGATCCCATGGTCCCTACGTGGGGTCCACACACCATGTGCGCTTCGGCGGTTTGGATGAGAAGACAAGCCACAGGTTTTCTGCCGCCATTGTATAATAGCTGTAACTAAATGACAAAGACGTGATTTTAATTATTATTAATTATTTTTCTTTTTGTCCACTTAGATTATAAAGTGCACACTCCTCCATTTAGGCATTGACATGTGGCACCGGCTTTTAATTGAGGTGGCGTTCTTTTTTTTTTTTTAAAGTTTAATTATCATGGTCTATGGCGTGAAATCATGCTCGTATTAACATATTAGTATATATATTTTAAACTATGTCGTTAATTTGTTAAAAATCAAATTAAAAATTCGACCCAAAATAGACAAACTTAAGAATTTAAAGATAAAATTGAAATTTAGTATCGTCGTCAGCTTCACGGTTTTAGAACGCGTATTCTAGGGAGAGACTTTCACATATGCTTCATTTCTTTCTCAAACCGACGTGAGATCTCACAATCTACCCTTTTTGGGACCTAGCGTCCTTGCTGGCTCACCGCCCGATGTCTAGCTCTAAAATCATTTGTAACAGGTCAAA
Source organism: Cucurbita pepo subsp. pepo (assembly GCF_002806865.2). Classification (NCBI taxonomy): domain Eukaryota; kingdom Viridiplantae; phylum Streptophyta; class Magnoliopsida; order Cucurbitales; family Cucurbitaceae; genus Cucurbita; species Cucurbita pepo. The sequence continues at coordinate 3,855 of NW_019647159.1, forward strand.
CCCACCGTTAAAAGATATTGTCCGCTTTGGTTCGTTATGTATCGTCATGTCTCATGATTTTTAAAACGCGTCTACTAGGAAGAGATTTCTACATTCTTATAAGGAATGTTTTGTTTCTCTCTCCAACTGATGTAGGATCTTACAAGAGTGATTTGAATGTTATCGAGCATAGTTTAATAGATAAAATATTTAAAAAAAATTAATGATTCGATCACGTACTGATCGATCTAAAAAAACGAAAGACGAAGTAGAAAAATATTAAATAATCGTAAAATGATGCAAGTCGACGAGTTTCCATAGTGATTGACAAGATATGGTGAGATTCTCGTCGTCTTGGTTGCCAAATCGAGTCTAGACAAACTAATTGAACGACTATTCGAGCATTGAAACCCTTGTTCAAGTGCCCACGTTTCAATGGAATGACGTTGAAGGAAATGCTGGAATCAAACGAACCATGACTTTCATTGGTACGAGAGATTTTTCATTTTCTTTTCTTTTACTATTTTTCTAGGAATATAGTAATACTTTCTCGATCTTCCCTCGATGATCGTAGATATTTGTCATAATCTTGATAGCTTTGGCTCGATAGGACCCATTACAGTTGCATACCGGTAGAAATTAATAACTTATTCAGAAGTTTTTTCATGGATCGTCATTGCCATCTGAATATTTTAACTTCGATTATCCATCGACATCGATAATTTTACATTTCTACGAAACCAACATTGGTAGAAAGGGTTAATTGATACTTTACTATACAGTAAAAACATCGATGCATGAAACAAGCCGTTTCGATCGGTATCAACAAAGGTAGGTAAACCCGATTACAATATGATACAAATATAATCAATAACATTACTCCAAAGTCCAATGTATAAAATAAAAGATAAATGATGATTAATTTTACATATTATCCAAATCTTAAAAAATTAAAACATTTAAAGTAACATTTGGGAATCAAGATCACATGAACATGTCTACCTTAATTTATAAAATATTGTGAATAAAACCAAACACACATGTATCATAAAGTGAGATTGTTTGTAACATTATTCCATTTAAATCATTAATCATTTAAGGTTAAAGTGTTTCCATAGATTGCAATACATACTTTTGTTTGGTCTCTCCTTTTGTATTTATATGATTTTTTTTTATCATTTTAAATTACACTAATTATTATTAGAAATGATATTTTAATTCGTGTTTGATTAGGTCTTAATTGATATTATATCTATACTTTTCTTTTATCAAAGATAAAATTTGAATTTCGATCGAGATTTGTAATGATAAATTCTAGAATATGATATATTGCAACAACCTTTCAAACAAAATTTACCCTAGAGCTCGAGAAGAGCCTATCAGTTCTGTTTTTTTTCGTTGTAGAAAAGTTGTGAGATTCCATATTAGTTGGAGAGGGGAATAGAACATTTCTTGTAAAGGCGTGGAAACCTCTCTCTGGCATACGTGTTTTACAACCTTAAGGGGAAGCCTAGAAGGGAAAGCCGAAAATAGACAATATCTGCTAGCGATGAGCTTGGACTGTTACAAATGATATTAAAGCCAGACACTAAGCAGTGAGCCGTCGAGGATGCTGGGCTCCCAAGGGATGGATTGTGAAATCCCACGTTGGTTGGAGAGGGGAACGAAACATTTCTTATAAGAGAGCTTAGACTATTACAATTGGTATAAGATCCAAACACCAGTAAACCAGACACCAGGTGATGCACTAACGAAGACGCTGGGTGTCATAGTCATGCTCGTCCAAGGCGTGTTGCCCATGACCGTATGTCCATGACAAGCCAAACCCTTTATGTCTTTCCATGTTCTAGTGTTTTACTTTTGTATTTCTAGGAAGTATGACGTTTCGAAAAAAATCATGTCTAGGCCTGCCAGACATGAAATATCTCAGAATGTACTATAGGGGGATATGACTAGTTGTTAACTTCTCCCTACCAAAAATTATATATTGTGAGCCGTTGTTACTCTCTTGCTTGCTTATATAACGTCTCTTTCAAAATTTCTCTTTCGAAAATCTTTCTCTGCCCTTGTTTTCCAAAACATTCTTCTAAAACCGAGGCCAGAGGCTCGAGCATACGTCGCTTGGCCGTAGAAGACGTAAGAACGAATTGGCTTAGCTCACTTGTCGTTGGAAAGTGAGTGCCGCACAATCCCAAGTCCGCTACCATCAAGAGTGCGATTATGACACTAGGCTCCCAAGGGATGATTGTGAGATCCCACATTGGTTAGAGAGAGGAACGAAACATTTCTTCTAAGAGTGTACACTAGGCTCCCAAGAGATGGACTGTGAGATCCCTCATTGGTTGGAGAGGGAACGAAACATTTCTTATAAGAGTGTGAAAGGGCGAGAGAAAGACAATAAAAATTTAGAAAAGTATAATTTATTAGTTGAATCTAAAAAAATCAAATAATTTAATAAAAAGTAATTTTTAAATATTTATAAAATAACAAAAATGAAAATCAACAACTTTATATTAAGAAAATATATTTAATATGTAACAAATTGAAGTATGTTTCAAAACAAAGCCAATGATGATGAAATCAATCCATGTTCTAAGTTTATATTATATAGTAAGGCATTAGATTCATTGAACTTTGAACCCCTAAAAAGCATATTCTATATTTAATTTAATTACCCATTTTGTCTTAACCTACCAACAATAAATAATATTAAGCATAACATAATTTCATTTTGACTTATTCCCTAAACCAAGCCCACAATTTTAAGCATAACATAATGTAATTAAATATTTATATTCAAATGTATTTATTCTATTTTTAATTCAAACCCTTTTCTTTAATTAAACAACACTTTACCCT
>NW_019647159.1:8145-9336 GCF_002806865.2 Cucurbita pepo subsp. pepo
AACTTGACTTGTAAGAAACAAAGTTTGATTTTTATTTTCTTCCACAAATATATATTTCAAAAAGAAAAAGTTAAAAAAAAAAAAAAACATGAAAAGTGTAAATTTGATATATTTTTTAAACGTGGTTAAATGGATTTTGGAGATTTAGAATATAGCTTGTGTTGGATGATAGAAGTTCCACATTGGCTAATTTAGGGAATGATCATGGGTTTATAAGTGAGGAATACTAACTTCATTGGTTGAGGCCTTGCCCAAAGGAAAGCCATGAGAGTTTAAGCTCAAAGTGGACAATATCATACCATTGTGGAGAGTCTTAACAGTTTGATACCTTAAAAATTGAAATTTTGAGTTGCTAACAAAGGAAGAGTACATAAATAAATAAAATGATTAAACTCCAAAAATAAACTGTTTTTTTGTATTTTATTTTTTACATTTTCGAGCTTTTAAAAATAACATTAAAAAATTTAAAATAGTTTATGAGATATAAATAAACGGTTTTGTTCATATATTAATGGTTTGAATATTTTCACTTGTATTTTTTAAATAGAGCACTAACGGTAAAAATATTTTTAATTTTTTTTTTTTAAAAAGTTAACCGATATTAGTAATATTTTAAAATTTAAGGGTATTTTTTGAAATATTATTAAACATTTAAAGATATTTTTAAAACAAAATATTTATTCAGGATTTTTTTAATATAAAGATATTATTGAAATTTTTTCAGACAAAATACAAAATTTAAGAATATTTTTATTAATTTAATTTTTTTTAATGTTTTGAAAAACTCCAAGGCTCGAAACAGTTTATCTACATCCTATAGATTGATTTTCTCTTTTGTTTCAATCTATAACCTAAAATTTTTATATTTCTCATACGTTTTTCCCTCGGCTCTTCAATACGCTCTTAATCTCCTTCCGTTCCTCAGTCTCTAAAACGTCATCAATTCATCATTTCATCTCTTTTATCAACATCAAAACTTTAAGTAAAACGTGATGAACTCAAAAGACCAAACGATTGAATCCCAAAATATTTCTAACAGAACCTCTCGAGGTTAGAAAACCACATTAATCATCGATAGTATTTTTAAACATTAAAGAAAATCAAAATGTTATTTAAAAACATTAAATAAAATATATTTTGGTTGAATAAATTTTTTATTTTTAATAATAATATTTTATTTGTGTGTTTACT
>NW_019647160.1:0-2243 GCF_002806865.2 Cucurbita pepo subsp. pepo
AACTCTTTCGTTGTGATGGCTTCTTCGAATAATTTTTCTACTTTTCGATAGTGGAGGCTAGACAAACCACTTCTGTTTTCTATCCCACAATGGACGATTCTTTATATGCATATAAAACTAGAAAGGTAAAAGCTACCCAAGTTGCTCTATAAAGTTTGTGGTGTATCGTTCATGATTGAATTTTGCAAATTAAATAACTTCCTCCCAGAATCCCTTGGATGATATCTACAATTATAATATAAGTTGATAAACGTAATGTTAGAGAAGCTTTGTAATTAAATAAAACTTAATGCTTGGTGGCTTTTTTGTCCTCCAAAATTCGAACACTCTTGTGAAATGGAAAAGTAATTATAGGCCTACCTCCTACAATATATGTCTACCTATGAAGTTGACGAATAAAAATACTCACTTAATGTCAACGAAAATCTAATTTTTATCCCATTTTGGACGCCCTCTATTCTTCTTATTCCTAATTTACGGAAAGAAAGTGATTCATTTCCCAACTTTGGAAAAAATATTCAAGCACTTTCTGCTTCACTTAGAAATATTCTCGTACATACTCCCCATTAAGTATTAATGACGATAAAAGATTATACTTATATATATAGATATATATATATACCATAAGTAGAGGGACCTACAACTACAACTATACGTGCACATATTTTTCAGATGGAAATTGGGAAGATTTTTTTTTGGGAAGAAGACTATATATTATCCTTCCAATGCAATGTATTCCACTAACTCTCATACCAATTCAATCGATAAACATTAAAAGTTTATCATCCTTGCACTTCTTTTCTTAACATATGAATAGAACATTAAAAATTTTAGTTGATAAGATTGATGTAAATGGCATATCAGAAAGTACCTCACAAGATTCCCATGTGTCGAACCCATGAAAAAGCATACACAGAAATTCGAAGCAAGCTAGTAATTAATAACTATATTTGAATGTAATGATCTACGAATGTGGAGCTCATCAGTATAAGATGCATGATCATAACAAGTTAATTTACTGTAAAGCAAAGCCTCTCTACCCCACGAGGACACAACTGGTCCATGCACCTAAAGGGAATTTTCCTTTTTCCCACCTTTCCGTCTTTTGTAATTGGGCCATGTTTTTTTTGTTGTTCTAACCTTTGTAACAATACCATCCCTCTAAACGAATACAGGAGTGTGACACTATTTACGTCGTTATAATAGATATGTTTTCTTTTTACAAGAGTTGATTTTAGATTTTAAAATTTACTTGCTCCTAACAATTTAAGATTCGACCGTGTAAAATTACAACTCTTTCGTTGTGATGGCTTCTTCGAATAATTTTTCTACTTTTCGATAGTGGAGGCTAGACAAACCACTTCTGTTTTCTATCCCACAATGGACGATTCTTTATATGCATATAAAACTAGAAAGGTAAAAGCTACCCAAGTTGCTCTATAAAGTTTGTGGTGTATCGTTCATGATTGAATTTTGCAAATTAAATAACTTCCTCCCAGAATCCCTTGGATGATATCTACAATTATAATATAAGTTGATAAACGTAATGTTAGAGAAGCTTTGTAATTAAATAAAACTTAATGCTTGGTGGCTTTTTTGTCCTCCAAAATTCGAACACTCTTGTGAAATGGAAAAGTAATTATAGGCCTACCTCCTACAATATATGTCTACCTATGAAGTTGACGAATAAAAATACTCACTTAATGTCAACGAAAATCTAATTTTTATCCCATTTTGGACGCCCTCTATTCTTCTTATTCCTAATTTACGGAAAGAAAGTGATTCATTTCCCAACTTTGGAAAAAATATTCAAGCACTTTCTGCTTCACTTAGAAATATTCTCGTACATACTCCCCATTAAGTATTAATGACGATAAAAGATTATACTTATATATATAGATATATATATATACCATAAGTAGAGGGACCTACAACTACAACTATACGTGCACATATTTTTCAGATGGAAATTGGGAAGGGAGTAAATGAGATAAAAACGAATTGGTAAAAAGTAACGGGAATGTCTCGATCTTACCTCATGGCAGCCATAAAGAGGAACATGAAGAAACAAAAAGACTTGCCAGCTTGAAGGTTGAATGGTTAAAGGTATGCATATAACTGCTCTTTTATCTGGAATACAGCCTTTGTAGGGGACACCTTTTGATCCAATCTCGACAATATGAGGACCACCAGATCACCACTTGGCCTCTCGTAGCTATCATTGAAAAAGAAAGAAAGAAAAA
>NW_019647160.1:6246-9315 GCF_002806865.2 Cucurbita pepo subsp. pepo
GCAGTTGAATAATCTTGCAGTTATGGGGTCAAGCTCATGGGTAATGCAGGCCAATACACAACCAAGGCAAATGATTGTGTCTGTTTGCTTCTGCACAACAGAACAATTGACACACTAATAAAGCATATACAGCGGACGGCAACAAAACAAAACAAATTAGTGTCTTTTTCATGTGATTTACTCAAGTGGCGCTATTTTAATTTAATTAAATTTTCATATTTAACTGTGAACAACTCTAATATTTAAACACCGTAACAACTAAATTTGAACTTTCTTATGCCGAGATTGTTAGAAATCATGACTCTTCGCAATGGTATGATATTGTCCACTTTGAGCATAAGCTCGTTTGACTTTGCTTTGGGCTTCTCCAAAAGACCTCATACCAATAGAGAGAGTATTCCTCACTTATAAACCTATGGTCATTCCTGAACAACAATCCTCCCCTCGAACAAAGTACACTATAAGCCTTTCCCTTAATCGAGGCTCGAAAACCTATGATCATTCCTAAACAACAATCCTACCCTCGAACAGAGTACATTATAAGCCTTCCCCTTAATCGAGGCTCGACTCCTTTCTCTGGAGCCCTCGAACAAAGTACACCCTTTGTTCAACAATCACTTTTGACTGCGCCTCGTTGAGGATTCTATTGACATAGCTAGGACATGACTCTAATACCATGTTAGAAATCTCAACTCTCCACAATAGTATGATATTGTTCACTTTGAGCTTTCGGCTTCTCCAAAAGACCTCATACCAATGGAGAGAGTATTTCTCACTTATAAACCCATGATCATTCCCTAACAACAATCCTCAACAGAGATCATTTAAAGCACTTATTTCCAATCCTTTGAACTATAGTTTCGAAAAGTGGGTCCGAACTTAGTTGGAAGCTACTTATTATCGGTAGAAGTTGACTTGTGTCAAAAAAGGTAGTTCTATTAGTATATTTCTCATGATATTTTTAGCTTGATTCCCATCTAAGCATATCTTATGACAATGACATGAGGCCACTCCCACATAAAGTGAAAATAACTGTGAATTAGTTGGAAAATAAAGCCAAACAATTTCAGATTTGACAACAAATATTATGAAAAGCAAGCACAAAACATTCTAGACAAGTTGTAGGATTAGAAGCATAGGTTCGGCATCAATCAAACACGTCGAGAATACGTTGCGGACGAGTTCTAAATGAAGCATGGGAACCAAATTTAGATCAGCTGTACACTGTAATAAACCATCAGTTTGGTGAATTTCAATCCAATCCCTTTTGACAATATTTGAGCGAGCAGAATACATCTTGGGAAAACCCCATAAAGACACCAAACAAAATTGAAAGAAAGAAACCACACAAGGTAAGAACTCAAATGTTTGATGAACATATCATCATCATAATTTAACATGAATCTGATGTCTAAATCGACCCTCTATTACCTTAACTCCGCCTCATTTTCCGACGCTGCGATAAGATCACAAGAAACACACCGAAAAAATGATTGTGAGATGGAAAGGAAAACAGAGACAGTACAAAGACAGTGCAGATTCATGTAAAAGTGTATACCTAATGGCTAGTTGTCGTAAAAGCGGGAGCGACGTCTTCGGGAACTAGGGATCAGGGAGGAACATGAATTGATTAAGTTAGAACAAGAGGAACAGATCATCATTTTTGTTTCATTTTTAAGATAAATTTCAGCTAAAAAATTGTTAAGTTCCATGAAGCCTGTAACATATAGCTAGTTATAATGTAATATACTTGAAGTGAAAAGCATTTTCTCACCTCCTATGGTTGGAATTACCCCTTGAAGAGACATTTGTATTCACAATTTCGTCGTCAATATCTTCTACACCGTACTCTGAAAATTCAACTGAGGCCACAAAACTGTCATCGGAATTCGACAAGTCGTTACTCGAACGGCGACTTCCCCGTCTTGTATCGCCAACTCTTGATCTCCTTCGGTTTCGTGAATTCCTGAAATTATCGAATACTTGATACAAGATACAAGAGGTCCACCAATTACCATCATCCCCAGGGAAATCCTCGAACTCATCCCCACTTTCATCGTCCCCATATTCAATCACGTAGTCTCCAAACACCACCCCATGAGGAACTTCAGAGTGAATGGTACTTAAGACATCGATGATCTCAGAGGATTGTTGAAAATTTTCCCAATCTAGTTGTCGAGCAGGATCGATTTTTGAAGGACGGGCATGAGGATGTTCCACCTGAGCATGCTGTTGCAATTCTAAATATGTACCCATAAATCTACATTGTTCCTCCTCACAACAACGCTTTTTTTTATCCAAATGTATGCGGGCCTCATCAACCACCTTCCATCCATTCACATCCCCTCTACACAAAGGACAGCATAATTGGCAATTACCTTCTGGTGCCACCAGCTCGGCATTGATTCGAGGAACTACATCAGATGTTGATGGGGGAGTTGTATTGTGTGCATCTTTAAAACGACCAAGACAATTCGAGTGTAAATGGTCAGTGTCGCACACAAAGGGGCGACATCCTTTATCATACGACGAGCATTGAAGTAGTACAGCATTATGAGGAAAATCCAAGCATATCGAACAAATCACATCATCCCAGTTAGAACCAAACTGATTACTATCCATGAAAGAAATGGGAAGTTCAGCCCACTTTCATAGGAAAATTCGTCGAACAAGAACGAACTATGAACCACTCAATCAAATCAAAAATATTAATCACATAATCAGATTCAAATCATTGATCAACCAGGCCCAAAATGATACTGTGAGAAGTCAAAATAACACACCGAACGCCTTTAGAAGGCCAATTTTTGCAGCACCATAAATGGCCGCACATCTGGAAATAACAACAAAAAAGGAATTTGGCAACAATCAGCAAATAAGATTCCTGATAAAAACAAAACAGCAACCAATAGTTTCAATCCACGCTCTCCCGAAGAAGATACCGAAGAAACCAAGCTTTTCAAACTCAATACGCAACATAAACTCTTACAACAGCAACACAAATTTCTGCTTCGATTTATCAAGAACTCAAGAAACGAGATCTTTTCAAAATGAACACGCAACATAAAC
>NW_019647161.1:0-9312 GCF_002806865.2 Cucurbita pepo subsp. pepo
CTCTACTCCAAGAACATCAGCAATGAGCTCTTCAGTTTCCTGATCAATGAGAGAATAACATATTTCTTTTAGTAGACAAAGAGGAAGGGATGAGAGAAATAAAGCAGTCCTGCGTTCCATAAGTATATTTGCAAGAAATCAATCTTTTTAGAACACTCCAATCCAATCAACGAGTCCATATTCTGCACCATGTCCTGTATATATGAGGATATGCGCTCAACCATTGAGACTCCATTCATAAAAGATTACGGACACTGCTCGAAGAAGCCATTGCTTCCTTGGGGGGTACGAGTTATTTCCTTGAACATTTTCTAGGAACTGGGATATTACATAGATTTGAAATTTCCAGATTGAAATGGGAGAACAAGATTGCAAGCTAAACAATCCGATGGTGATGTAGAAAGTGCCACTAGAAACACGACGTGAAGCGGGAAGGACAAGTAAAAATACCCGGTCGAGATCAGTATGTGTCAGAGCAACGTGATCATTACAAGAAATTGTATTCCCCAGAGCAGACAGTCTCTCTTGTATACGTTGGACAACAACTTGGTCAGGTAGGCTGTTTCTCAAGTGCTGAAGTTCTTCAAAAACGCAAAGAATTGGAACATAGTGTCAGTTAAGTAATTTGGCAATACACATCATTACATATTAACATAAATTAAAGAACATCAAGAAGAGTTTCGTGCAAGTCGGATCAAACTTAATTTCATGATGCGTCCTCACTTGAAACTTGTATAGACACAAATTTAATAATGCTAGTGCCGACAGTTACAGGCATCACGTGCAAGACAATGAATTCATTATATGCATAATGGTGTGGTCTCTGAATTCATAAACTTATAGATAATTATTCGAATCCTTACTGCAAACAAAATTATTATTATTTTTATATAGAAAACAGTAACATTTTATTGACGAGATGAATTATAAAAAGGGGAATATCCTACAATGAATTGCAAAAAGAACAAAAAAAAAAAAAAAAAAAANGAAGTTCTTCTCCATGAGTGAAAGAGAATAAACCAACATAACAAACGAACAAAACAAATAAAAAATTAGACCTAGGGGATCCGAAAATGAGCGGCAGCGGCAGCGGCAGGATCCTACGAATGGCGCGGATTAGGGGCTGAACCACCGCGTTTCTGAGAAAATAAAATAGAGATAAGTAACTCCGATTGCTGGGAGAGGCTAGAGAATGGGAGAGGGATTGCAGCGTGCGGCGGCAGCCGCTGAGACGGCGTCCGGGGTGGGGGTGCAGCGACTGGTAATGGGAGGGAGGGAGGGCTCTGAACGTGAAATAGGGTTTAGAGAAAAAGGAAGCTTTGAATGATATGATTGCTGCGTACGTAAGATGGGAAAAACGAGATATTTAATTTCAATTATACTCTTAAATTTTAAAATAATAATAATAATAATAAAATATATTTAACTCAATTTTAAAGGATAACTTTACCGGAAATATAAGAGTAGCACAGGACTTGAGTATTTTAAGAAATACTTAGTAAATGACTCCACTATTCAGGTTAGGGGATGGAAACACATGCAACATGAATGAGACCTATCGTTTAAAATCGTATTCTCTCGGGCAGCTTTTTAATCTGGGCAATTGGATGTGTATTTACTACTTTATATACGACCCACACGTGCAAGCATGGACCCACCAAGCGATTTGCACACCTCCTGGGCATCCTGCTGGTCGGGCTAGCGTCTCTGGTGTTGTTGTCGGACACCCAGAAGGAATAACGACCGTAGTACCATGTTAAACATGATGATCATTTTTCTTTTCATAACGTACGTGTTTGTACTCATCATAAGGGAAAGTATCTCGATGCAGATGAACATACATTTATGCATGAGGTCCCAAGATTTTTCATGGTAAACAAATCATGCAAGATGACCTCATTTTTCAACTTCATTTCATTCATAGCATAACCTTTAAAACATATATCACGGGTTTTACATCATAAATTTCCTTGTCTCAGACATTTCATCGCATGGTACGACACGACATTCATTCATATTTTAATGTTACTTGGCATACCTAGGCACACCATATCACAGACCATATCATATCATTGAAACATATCATATCATTATACATAACAAACGTATCAAACATATGACACGTACAATGCCACTGGGGATGTGTCATTATACATAAGACGACTCTTCCAACCATACTAATAGTAGAGTCATTTATTTGGTTGGTCTACGCCGAAGCTACTATGACCCCGCTTTAAGGTTGTTCTCTCAAATTTAATTCTACTAAAAGAGTCCCACAATCATAAATTCGAATTCTACCATGCGAATTGATTTAACTAATTTTGCATAAAATAATTTAAACTTTAACTTTAAATAATTTAAATAGCTCTACTTAATTTTGTATAAAATAATTTAGACTTGACTTTAAATAATTTAAACTAGTTAAAAGGTAGTCATACTAACCTTAAACGCTTCTGAGGAGTTGAAACTAGTAAGAAAAGATCCGAGCATAGCAGACTCAAGTCAGGCCAAAATGTTAGCTTGAAGCCGTTAGAAAATATATTTTTCGATTGGATTCGAATCGTTCCAGTGGACTGAAAGAAAGTAAGAGACCTCCTTTTTGTAGTTGAACCCAACTCCCACTTCTTCAACATATCTAAGTGAACGAACTTCATCTTTTATTCGATGGGTGAGAGGGGTAGCTATCTTGAAGAAGTCCTTAATAAATCAATAGTAATAGCTTGCTAGGCCAAAGAAAGTCACCTACCCATGCCAAAACTCAAGCATGGAGACTTGGCATGCAATCCTTTTACTCTAATAGTAGTCAAACACTTTCTCAGACGCTCATCAAGTTCTTCGTCTATCTTAGAGTATACTAGAATATCGTTGATAAAAATTATTACAAATATATCTAAAAACTCCTTGAATACTCTATTCATCTGGATTATGAAGACGGTCAATGTGTTTGTTAACCCAAACAACATAATGTTGAACTTGTATGGTATGTACCTCATTCTAAATGTTGTCTTGGGAATGTTTTTCTCCTCTATCCTCAGCGGATGATTTCTTGATTATAGATGAATCTTAGAAGAATATTGTCGCTGCGTGTATGTTGAAGATTATTGGGAGTGAGTCCCACATTGGTTGATTTAATGGAAGATCGTAGGTTTATAAGTGAGGAATACTATCTCCATTGGTATGAGACGTTTTGGGGAAGGCACAAAGCAAAGCCATGAGAGCTTATGCTCAAAGTGGATAATATCATATGTAGAGATCCGTGATTCCTAACATGGTATTAGAGTCATGCCCTAAATTTAGCCATGTCAATAGAATTCTCAAATATCGAACAAAAGAAATGTGGGTCTCGAAGGTGTAGTCAAAAGTGACTAAAGTGTCGAACAAAGGGTATTGGGAGACTCATATCGATTAATTTAGTAGAAGATCATGGGTTTATAAGTGAGGATTATGCTCAAAGTGGACAATATCATACCATTATGGAGATCCGTGATTCCTAATAGTGTAGCATTAAATAAGTAATCAATTTGTTGAAGTGGATACTTTATTTTTGTAGCTTCCTTATCCCGCTCGCTCCTGATAATATATGCATATATACATTGACTCATCTTTCTACTTAACAAACAGTATTGGTGCTCCCTACGATAGAACCCTCAAACGTATGAAGCCCTTGTTTGACAGTTCCTAGAGAAGCATTTGTTAGTGTCATTCTATAAATTATCCCCAACTCAAGCTCAATATTAAATTCATGCTCACATGTTGGGGGTAACCCTATGAGGTCATCTGGGAACACATTAACGAATTTCCTAACTACCGACAATGAGGTTATACCAGCCTCAATACATCATGTGTTGGTCATTCTAGCCAATATACCCCAAACGTCTTAGTGGATTGGCATCGTTGCCTTCAACGATGAACATAATCTCTGTATGGAAACAATCTATTCTGGTGTAGTTTTCAATTGATCAATCCACGCTCAAGATGAGATCAAAATCACCTATCTCCAACACAACCAATGTCACATCTATCATGTGATCTAGCACCAACACCTATCAAGCTTTCACCCACTCACGAGCCCACATGCTAAGCTACACAAAACAATCGTAATAATGTTTGTAGTCCATAAAGTTTGAAAAAAGTAACCTTAAAGATAAGAATGACAACATTTGCAAGTTGCCAAATTTCAATTATAAGAAACAGGATAAGAGAGACCAAAGAGAGTGACATGGAGAGGGAGAGCCAAACAGAAACAAGGAATTGAATTTTCAGCTACACTTTGTGGTCTAGGACAAGAACAATGGATAATGTTTTAAATTTTAAAAAAATAATATTACGTAAAAATGAAATATTATAGTCCGCACTCCTTTCTTCCTCCCGTCCTTGTTCCATTCCGAACATAATACTCAAAGGACAAAGGCAAGTAATGTGATGGAGCATTTTTGAGCAGGTTGTGAGAATCCACATAAGAGAATAACAAAACTGTGTGGAAACTTCTCCTTAGTAGATGCGTTTTAAAACCATAAGAGCGATACATAACGGCCTAAATCAGACAATATAAACTTGGGCTATTACAAATGGTACTAGAGTCAATCACGCCAATGTGCCAACAAAGATACTGGCCCCCAAGAGGTGGATTGTGAGATCCCACATTGATTGGAGAGGAGAACAAATCATTCCTCAGGGGTGTGAAAACCTTTCCCTAATAGATGCATTTCAAAACTGTGAGACTATCGGCGATAAATAACGGACTAAAACAGACAATATCTATTAATGGCAGGTTCGAGCTGTTAAACAGGTAATGAATGGTTAGACGGTGGCAAAATACAAAGGGAAGATGGAAGAAGTACGAGGGAGAGAGGGTATTCGAGAGGGCTACTTACCACTGTCCATACAATAAACATATTCCAAGTGTTTCACATGGGTAGAGGAAGAGCAGCCCCCAAATTTAATGAACCTTGTTGAGAGCTGCACTAAGGATTTTCGAAGAGCATCATATATATTATTCAGAGCATAAACAAAAAGTGAAGCTGAAGGCTAAAGTGGCGTAACGAGAGGAAGGCACTGTTTCATTCTCATTTTACTCATCATATACATTTCTCATAAATAGAAGTCTTTGAGAAAAGAGCTAATTCAACAAAACTGACATAAAATAGAGAAAGGTAAGAAAAAACGGCAATGGAAAACTTTGCATTTACTATTCTTCTTTACTTGTGAAAGAACAAAACTCTCTTTCTTCCTTTCCTTCTCTCGCCAGCCTGCAAAAAAGCACAGTACAACTTCAATCACATTCACAAGACCCTCCAGAAATGCAGAAGATAACAAAGCAGCTAAAGATTAAAGCGTCCGAAAATAGTGAACGCTCATACACTTTAAAGTAATTACGACAAAAAGAACGGGACTAAACCACATTGGCGATAAACTGATATTCCGTTTTTGATAACGACGAGATTTAGTAGACACTAATGATAAATTGGGTGTAAACTAGAAATTCCTAGTGCAATGTGTCCGTGATCGGCATGCCCATCCCAAACCTTTTATCTTACTTTCTTTGTGTCTTTTCCTCTAGAATAGTTATATACTTTTCTTGTAATTTTTTTTTGGTGTATGATTCCTATCCATTTTTTGATGTTTACACCGGCCAAAGGCAATATATCCAGAATGGTCAGTGTAGACACTTGGGAAAGACTGAAATGAGAGCATCATTCACAATTTTTCCAGAATGCAGTTGGTGAGGAAAAAAATTAAGGGAATTGAAACACACGATTAATATTCGAGGAAGACGAAGTTCTACTTTTTGCCGAAGAATTGAAGTAGGGCCAAAAAATTCTCTTCAATCTATGCTATAGCCAGTAGCTTCAAAAGATAGCAACAAACACATTGATTTCCGGGATGAACAATCCTACCTCACATCAGTCGTCTATCACTATGAAAGTTGAATAAAAAACAACTCATCTTGTAAAGTTCAAGGTACAAATTAAATTTTCCTCCTATTTTTGGTTCAGTAACATTATACTAAATAGGGTGATTATTAGATTAACATATCCTCGGAAGAGAAAAAAGTAAAAGGACATGCTCATGAATGGGCTGCGGGATAGGTAGATGACTCGTTTAAAAGAGTGACAGTGGCCATTACACGAAGGAGGGAAGATCCATGCGTGAAACATTGTAACCAACTAGAGAAACATGAAAGTATAGAACGGTTATAGAAAAAGTGAATTAAAGAGAACTCATATAAGGATCTTGGAGTTTTCTGGAGAAACTTAAGTAAGAAAAAAAATGTGTCAAAAGAAGGCTAAACAAGAGGCAAAAGATAATCTAGGCTCTCTAGAAACTAGACTAAAATGCGTGAATAGCCCTCTAACTAGACCTAGTTTCTCAGGCTTGATTGCACATGGGGAAGTTGATTCAGGGCAGAGGAAATAAAGAGCTATTGATCTTCCTTTGGTCGGTGATCAAGCAAAAAATTCGATCATAAAATGAATGTTCGGCAATAATTTACATTTCTAAAACTAAACCTTTAATGCACTTTCACAGATATTAATACGTCCAAATATAATGGTTCAAGTGGGTACCTATAATAAATTTTCACCAACAAAAAGAAAATAAAACAGAAGTTACATCCCGTTCATTTTAAGCAAAGAATAGAAGACATACCCTTAGAATGAATAATCTCAAGGTTAGCACAATGGTATCTCTCAAACTGCAGTGAAAAGAAAGAAAGAAAGAAATAAATAAATCACTGAAGACAATGAAATTGAAAATATTACATTATAAAATGAATTGCATTCTATAATCAGAGTCGGAACTTCATCTAATGAAGTCAAGATAACTTCCCTAGTTGATAATACAGTAAGGTCAATTCGAAGTCTAAATTTTCTTCACTCAAAAAAACTTTGGGTCACTAGTCCCAATTCAGCATGGTTCCGAACAGTGGTCGGTTCAAACTTTTGTAATATTGTCTTCATTTCATAATAATAAATCATGATATATGAACTAAAATGTAAGAAGCATTTCTTTTCAATCAAACGCATTTTATCAATTCCGAGAAGTTTCCAAAAAAAAAAAAAAAACACTCCAACTAGTATTAATCACAGCAGGTTACTTATTGAAAGTACAAAATTTGCGTACATCTCTTTTTGTATCAGACTCGAGAAAAACCCATCTGATATTCACTAATCCTGATACAAGGCTCCAATAATTTCTGCTATGACCCGAATGTAAATATATATATATGTATGTATGAATACATTCCTCCTTTTTCCAACAAAGAACACAACATGTAGGATTTGGTCTTCTGCATTCTATATGTAATATTCGGAGGTTAAAAAAAATGACTACAAGAAAATTGTAACAAACCATTTTCTCAGAATCAACTTAGTGGAAAATGTCCCATATATTCTAGTCTCCACACTCTTTTATAGGCTCATGCATCAAGAACTGTGGGTTACACTATGATGCTATTCAATAGAATAAATGCTCCTGTCGCAAGCAGCAAGACTTTGCATCTAACATCATGAACATCTAATTATAAGTTCCAAAAATTTTGTATATTTATACTATGCGTGTAAGTTTACATTTCTCATAAAAAAACGCTTTTACGTGCAGTTGCACATAAAAGGTGTAATGACCATGAAAATAGCATAATGATGGCTCCCCTTCTAAAGAAACTCGGCAACTTAAAATTTGTTCTTAAATATTAATGCAAAATTCCTCTTATTTTCTTTCCCCTTTTTCCTCCAGTGGGCAAAGGGTGGGGATCTAAAATCAAAGGAACAAAATAATTTGTTAGAAAATACATTCCGATTCCCTACTCACCAGGTAAAATCAGCAGGATTGTTGTCCACTCGCAACTGATGCTCAAAATTGTTACCAATTATTATAAACCCAGAAGGATTTCCAAATGGAATTGAAACCTACAAGGATGAAAATATACGTATATATCAATATAGGAAAGAATAATCAATGTGAAGTATATTATTTTGAGATCAGAAATAAAGGTGTTGACTAAAAGTGACTGTAAAGAAGAAAGAGGGATTAGATGACAACTCTATCACAAGGCAGTAAACCTACCCAAAAGAAAAGTAATAAAATCAAAATCTCTTGATCATAAAAGCTATAAATAAATAAATTGAGGTACACGACTGAAAACTTTCAGTCAAGAAATTGTAATGAAGAACACGATTGTAACTTTCAGATCCCGAGTGCAAATGAAAAAAGTTGGGGGAATTATGATCCACTAATCCTGCGAGACAACTGCTACACAGGCAGACTACCATTCCACCAATTCTTACTGTAATCTATTAGATGCCTTTATCATTGACAGGGATGCAGAATTACTGCAGCATAACAGTTTTCGACAACTGAATATGGCTTAGGTTTTCTTTATGGTCTATGAGAAATAGATGAAACAAACTACAGATACCGTACAACTGTATTTGGAGAAAACTTTTCCGTGATGACATCACCACTAGCCCCACTAAATTTTATACTGTATCCTTCCCTCTTGATGGACAGTGTAGCCGCTTCCCATATATCAAGAAATCCAGTCTGTCATGGAGAAAAAACATAGAACACAATCAGGACGGTTAAGATTCTTTATTAATTTGAGGCCATACGCATGCATGTGTGCACGCAGACATGCATTTACGAACACAAATAAAACAAGTATTGTAAATAACACCATGTTATCTATATTTTTATCATTTGAAGCATACCGACATGGATACTTTATATGATGCATGACCGCTGTAAAGAGTCTTCTCTATCTGGTTCAGCATTTCCGGATCTGTTGAGACGGAACGATAAGTAACAGTAATTGATATTACAAGGAAACTTATGAGCTATTACGAGAATCGCCGAAGGTTCTCAACAATCTTTATTTTCATAAAAAAATGACAAATTTAATAGTTGTAAGAAATTAAAAGACAATTTTAATGATGGAAAAGAAAACACAGAATTTATGATAACTTTTCACACATCAATGAAAAGTTCTGTTTCTATATATACATACAGAGAACCAATGATCAAAAAGATAAAAACCTCTTTGACTAGAACAAGCATGTGCTGGGAAAGAACTACAGTGCCATAAAAAAATCCCAGAGGCAATCCTTTTTTTTTTTTTAAAGGAGAAACAGAGGAGACAATCTAATTGATTTATGCTAGGAGTACTGGTGGAGATATGTCAGTCATGGCATATCTGCTCTTACTAGATAAGGAGGTAAGCATTGAGTGTTTATAAATAGAGTTGAGTTCTCATGATTTGGGGTCATCATCTGCTTTGTGCTTTTTGTTCTTTGCTTTCTTGGCTTTCATACGGCG
>NW_019647162.1:0-9302 GCF_002806865.2 Cucurbita pepo subsp. pepo
TTTGATTCATGATGGGATAATAAGGATAGAATGTGGTTTATTAGAAACAAGACAGGTGAGATAGTCGCTTGTCATTAGGCTCTGATACTTATGTTAGTAAGAATGTAGAAATAATTGAAGGATACTTATTTCTAGTGGGAGTTTTTCTTCTTTCCTTCTAGGGTTAGGGTGTACGAGGATTGAGTTAGTACTAAGACGTGGGCTTGGGCTTCGCTCCAACTCTCTATTCCTCTTTCTTTTGTGGTTCGGTTCTCTTCTCATGTCTATTTTTATTTTATTTGAAATTTTCTTCTTTATTTAGCTCTTAGTTTCTCTCGTGTTTTCAATCCATTATAGTTAGAATTCATGATTTGACTTTGTTGTAGTTGTCCCTTAGGTGTCATTTTGATATTTCTAAGTCTAACATATCATAATGTCATTTTTTGACATTCTAATTCTCCTTCAAATTATCATACCTATTGAGGAATATTCTAATCTTCTTCGAGTATCAATTTCTTCTTTGAATCCTATTTCTTAGTGTAATTTACTAGGTTTCAAGGTGATCATTGGATCACCGTTAGGATTGTCATCCAACCCTGTAACGATGGTTTTGGTCTTCTTAGAATGCACACGCCAACTCTATTGCTCTATTACTTAAGATTTGTTTTTCTGACGGGAGAAGTGTGTTAACATACTTTTTCATCGGGGGGTTTTCCAAATTTTTTTTTTCAAAAACTAAATTGTTACCTATTAAATGGCTTGAAAAATTATAATTTAAAAATCAATTGATGGATATAATTTAGACTTATTAAATTTCTTTTAGTTTCCAATGAAAACTAAAGTGCTTAGATTTTACTTTTAGGTCTAGTTTTTCTTGGTCTACGAAGTTAGCTATATACAAAGATTAGGTGACCAAGAGTTGACAAATCAAACCACATAAAAACCTTATAATAGCAAAATAAATATAAAATTTGATTAAACCCAAGACTATATCAATGAAATATAATGATATAAGTCCTAAGTCCACAAATAATATACAATATGACGTGTATGTGCACGTAGACATAAAATATATAAAGTAAAGTAATAATAAAACGGAAACTAATTGAATTAGTGTGTCAACTCGTCCCACGTGTCAAATACAGGGACAGGGAAATAAAAGAAGGAATAAGTCGTTGATTTAAAGTGTTCATTATTAAATAAGTTTAATATTATTATTTTTTTTCTAAAATAAAAATAACCAACAACCCATGAAGAGTTTATTTATATCACACAACTATATGCCCACGTGCGCCAATAATATATATAAGTTTGGATTTTGATTCTTATGAATTTCTATGATTTTAAATATTTTAATTTAAAGCATATAAATTGTGTTTGTTGTTATAGAATGATACATTTTTTCATTTATTACATTTAAATTTATATTATAACTTAATAATTATATAATTATAAGTGTGAACCAAGGGTATAATTGACAAATTCATAATGAAAATAGAGACTTTAAAGATATTGACCTAATATTTTGGTTGTTGGAAAATTTTATAATAAAAAAAGAAATAAAAAAGCGAATTCATTGCCGTGTTTGACTTGGAATAAACCTTAACCTAAACCTCAATAATAATGATAATTATTAAAGATAAACCCAAATAAATAGCTACTTTCACTTTCACTTATTAAATAATTTTTTCTTTTTAATTACATAATAATTCTTTTTAATTTAATTTCCGTCTTCTTTCTTCTCTCTTCTAACGAACTTTCTCTTCACTTTCTGACTGCAAATTCTCCTTATTTGTTGTGTTTTCCCCCGAAAAATTTCGTGTAAGAGGAACCACAACTTTCTTCTATGAACACGATCAGCGATTCCCTGGCGTCGATCAATGAGAGCGATGAGGCGGCGTGCGGATGCTGATGCTGCTGATCTGAGGCCTATGAATAACACTTTTCAGACCATTACTGCGGCGGCCGATGCGATCGCGACCGTTGATCATCGTTTTCCTCGGGCTACTGCCGTCCAGGTATTCGTCATATCACTTCACCTTTTAATCAATCATTTGGAATTTTAGGTGTTAGTGTTAGTTACCTATGGATTGAGATACTGGCCTTGTTTTTGGAAATTATTGTTCGTTCTTGATTCCGTTAGGTATTAGGATGTAGTTGATTTTCGAGGGATGATATATAGCATATAGCGGAATGGAATCTGTGTTGTTTGTTGTGGATTGCGGAATTCTATATAATGCTTTTAATTTCCCCCTTTTTCTGCTACTTCTGTTTGTTTGCTTTGAAACTGTGAATCGTCACATGGATTCAAGCGTAAAAGGGAATCACGAGTTTCGTTTTCCCTCTTTTTCTCCTTTTGGATTTCTTCTCGCATATGATTATTAGATTTTTAAGGTTTGGAAAGTACCAAGATTAGTGTATTGGATTGGACGACTGTGTCCGGAAGCAATGCGCTGTTCCCAACCAATTTTGTTTGTCTTTTTGTAATATAACACTGCCCTTTTTCTTATCAGAAAGGCATCTCTCCATTCTTCTTTTTATCAAAAAGAGATACAGAGAGGTCTTTTTTTAAAAATGTTCTTCTATATAGAGGAATAGTAATGCTTTTTATATAAAGATTCCAACAAATAGGACTCTCATTTGCCCAAAATCTTTGCACTGTTCTGTACTGATGTCATTATCACTTTCCTCCTTTTCTGTTTGTTTGATTACCCCCAGAAAAGAAGATGGGGTAGCTGTTGGAGTATTTATTGGTGCTTTGGATCTCTCAAACAGAGGAAACGAATTGGGCATGCTGTCCTTGTCCCAGAACCAAGTCCTTCGCCTGAGGCTCATCAAAATTCATTGCAATCCCCAGACATTGTGCTTCCTTTTGCTGCACCTCCCTCTTCCCCTGTATCCTTTCTTCAATCAGAGCCACCTTCTGCTACACAATCACCTTCAAATATACTCTCCTTCACTTCTCTCACTGCTAACATGTATTCTCCTGATGGGCCTTCCTCAATTTTTGCCATTGGCCCATTTGCTCATGAGACTCAGCTTGTATCTCCACCTCTGAATTTTTCTACTCTTACCACTGAACCATCGACTCCTTCCTTCACTCCTCCTGAGTCTATCCACTTGACTACACCTTCTTCCCCTGAAGTTCCATTTGCTCAGTTTCTTCAACCTACCCTTCAGAAAGCTGAGTCTGATGACCAATATTCATGTCCTAATGATGACTTTCAATCTTATCAATTCTATCCTGGTAGCCCAGTTAGCAACCTCATATCGCCACGCTCTGCCATTTCTCTTTCTGGGGCATCTTCGCCTTTGCCAGATTTGGATTTTGCTTCCTCTGCTTCTCAATTTTCTAATTTCTCATTGGATGTTCCACCTGCGCTGTTGAACCTTGACAGACAAGGGCAAAGTTCTGATTCTTGCACTCAAAATTCTGTAGGATTCAAATCGAATGATGATGATTTTGATTTGAATCCTCGAACTTCAGACTCAATGAATGAATCCCAAAATATTCAAATTCTCATTGATGGAAGCCAAATGGAGGAACCTGATGTTACTAATCATAGATTCTCATTTGAGTTATCTGATGAAGATTCTTTATTAAGAAACGTAGAAAGTAAGCCACTGGAGTCAAATGTTGCAGTTGCATCATCTCCAATGCATGAAACATTTGAAACGGCTAAAGAAACTTCTTCCGGTGGTGGTCATAGCTCAAATGGTATAGAAGAAAAGGCAGCAGACGGTGAAGAAGCAAATCAGCATCAAGAACATCATCATTCTACTACTCTTGGGTCTGTGAATGAATTTAATTTTGATAATGGCAATGGAAGTAATGCACTTAAGCCTAATATCAACTCGGACTGGTGGGCTAATGCGAAAGATGTAGAGACAAAAGGCACGACCACGGGGGCCTGGTCATTCTTTCCAATGGCGCAGCAAAGATGAGCAAACTGGTGATTATCCTCTGGAATTTCCTCATGCCCATCATGTTTTGCAGTTGCAATTTAGTAGGTAATAGGTAAGACAAATTGCTAGAGGACTGGTGAGCTTTGAAGGTAAAAAAGAGGATAAATCATGAAAAGAGTAAAACCAGAAGCCATATTCTTTTCAACAATCTGACCTCCTAAACACAGGCAGGTCTGAATAGTATGATAATTAGAAATCTGTAGGCGACAATGGGCCCTATTAACATACAGTAGTGGCTCCTCACTTGAATTGTAACAGCTATTAGTATTCTGTAGAAATTGAAAGTGTGTAAATATGGTAATAAAAATTGTTTTTATCTTTTGACAGCGTTTCTTTTGTCGGTCTTGAATTAATTAGAATTAAAACACGAGAAAAAAAGAAAAAAAGGTTGAGAATCCATTGGGTTGGGCTACCCAAAACCCAAAAATTGCAGAACTGTCTAATCGACATGCATCATTGTATGAAATGGATGACCTGCAAACAGAATAAGAATTACAGCACCAGTACACAAACACGCTGCTCTGGTTCCCAAGGGCAACATGTTGCTGGAGTTTATTTATAAGAAAATGAAAAAAGAAAAAAGTTACTATATTCATAATTATCTTCTAAAGCTTTTACATGAGCTGGTTGTGAATTACTTATCCAGAATAGGTGTTTAAAATACTTTTGTAACACTTTTGGACTGAAATCTACAAAAACACTATTGTATTTGTTACACAGTATAACAAACTTGTGCTCAGTAATTGTTTCTATAGGCTCAAAGGGGCACTTGAAACTAAAAATAATGATACATCTACTTCCACCATTTAACAGTTCATATATCAATAACATAAAGTCTGAGATGAGAAGCTAAGAGTAACAAAAGGCTTCTATTAGATTCAAATTATTTTGGACTGGTTGGTTCCACGCTGAAATCCCACAGTTTCTTGGCCAACTACATATTCTTGGCATGATTGGTTGGGCTGGCAATATTATTATCAACAAAATACTCTCCACTTACCCCTTTTACTTGGGGGTTCAACGCCACATAAGTAAATAGTCCTCAACAAAATTGGGTGAAATCAAGAACTAAAATACCTACTGAACAAGTCGATATACACAGAGATTCCTTACACATGTTACCGGACGAGAAGCTACCATTGATGAGGCAATGGAAACGGTAACAACCTGCTTTTTGATGTTTCGAATCATAGATCATCACGTGGACACAATGAAAGGAAAAAAGGATGGTAAAATTTTTCAATTTTGTAAAACAAAGAAACGCGAGGAGAAAAATCAAACATGCCTTTAAACCGACATATTTCGTGGAGTCAACATCAAAAGTAGTTATAATACAGCTTGAGTTTCAAGGTAAATAATATTAAAAGCAAAATAAAAGGAAAAGACTCAATCTAGGGGTCCCTCCTACCTACAACCGCACAGCTCAATTTGATCACCAGGGAGATTATCTGCATGAATATAGGTGATAAGGAGTTCGTTGCCTATCCAATTCCAATTCTCCTAGCTATTTTTAGGTTATCGGGACTTTTCACCTTTAGGCAATCCTAATCCCAAAGCTCTCCTTAGAAATAGTCCTCTCTAGCCTAACATTTGTCTCACCTGCTCTTGCCTCGAGCAATGGCATCGCCCGCTTGTGGTATTCTGATTCTTCTCTTACCTGATGAGCTGGGGTTACGTTCTTTCCATCAAATGTCGATGG
Source organism: Cucurbita pepo subsp. pepo (assembly GCF_002806865.2). NCBI lineage: Eukaryota > Viridiplantae > Streptophyta > Magnoliopsida > Cucurbitales > Cucurbitaceae > Cucurbita > Cucurbita pepo. The sequence goes on from NW_019647162.1 coordinate 5,645, forward strand.
GTCATGCTTGCAAAAGCCTCAAATATCTTGACCCTTAGGACATTCGAACGTCGTCCCCATTGTTTTTGTTACTCTGTTTTGCCACAGTGCCCAGGGTCAGGGGTCGTAGTGTCATGGTATCCTTACCATGACAGCAGTTGGAGAATCTACCCACTTGAACTCTTGTCCTTGGCGTGTCTTTCCTTACTAGGAGTCACGAGTGAGATTGAACCCAATTAGGGCCTACCTCCTCATAGAGTTTGGTTACTAGGTATTCTAACCAAAGCTTAACTTATTCAAATTCATAAATGTCAGCATATGCATGCAATTCAATTGGAGTTATCGTGTTTGCTACTTACGAGCCAAGCTACAAAAGACCCAAACGACTCTCTTTCAAGGGAAAATTGTCTACATGACCTAATCAACCTAGGGCTCTGATACCAATCTGTAACGACCTTCTTTTCGATACCTCGAATCACAGATCGCCATGTGGACTAAAGGGTAAATAGGGTGGTAAAAATTTTCAATTTTGTACAACAGAGAAACACGAGGAGAAAAATCAAACATGCATTTAAAACTGACATAATATTAATTTAAAGTACAAAATATTCTACGGCGTCAACATCAAAAGCAGTTACAAAATAACACGAGTTTCGAGATAAATAACATTAAAATAATATTAAGAACAACATAAAAGGAAAAGACTTGACATAGGGATGCCTCTTGCAACCGCATAGCTCTGCACGCTCCCGCCATCAAGAATGGTCTAAGCTCCGTCTATAAAAACAAAGAATAATAGAAATGAGTATAAAAAATACTCAGCAAGCAACCACTTGTATGCTCTTGTCAGACTTCGCCTTTGTGGCGGTTTCTTAAGCTATGTGCTTAGATACTTACTATTACATTAGCCAATGCCATGACATGTAGTTTGTGCTGGTCGTATAAGGCTCATACGTACCCTAAAACTTATAGACTCCTACTTTAGGGTTTATACTTGCTCTATGTTTTTGTTTTCCAAAGTCTACCATCAACCTTGCACTAATTGCGCATGAGTCAAGCTGTAATTAAAAAAAAACTGACCGTTGACCGTACTGTCACGTTGACATCATGCTGACCTTCTGCTGATATCATGTTAATGTCCTATGCTGACGTCACTGACCTTTTTTTTTTTAATTCTTTTGGTACAAATCGGGATATTACAAAACATAGTAGATCGGTAACAATTGCTCCAGGATGAATGGCGTTGGCTGTTAATTCTCATGAAAAAGAAAAAAGTAGAGAAACGATAGTTGTATATCAAATTTGACTTGATAAGATAACTTTGGAAATCAATAAGAAAAGGATGTTAATATAAAGGTTGTATCATGCAGAAAAGGCCTAAATACACGAGGAATATTGTTGTGTTCAAATATATGGATAGTAAGCAAAGTTTCTCTTGATTATTCACCCTCCAAATCACCTGGCAAGCTCTTTGGAAAGCTTTGATTGTCCACAAGCAAAGAGAGTTCTGCACCTAAAATTTCACATGATAGAGTGAATTAGTATATCATAGTCAAGGAACTTTTAAGAAAGCAATCATCAAATAAGCAACTTAGATTAGTATATCAAATAAGCTTGGTAATGTCCTCATTGCCCCAAAAACAAACTTTAGTTATTACTGGTCATAGCCAATCCCAAGAAGTGAGTCATCCTCTTTTAATAAATCAAGTCCGTATCGATATTATCATTCAATTTTTCTAGGAAACCCAACCATTCAAAGAGAGTACCATCTTTTTTTTTTTTTTGGCCATTTTCCATTTCTTGAGCACCTTGAATTTCTTTCTCCATTTCTATTCCAAACCTTTTCGAAAGGCCTTATAAAACCTTGCTAGGGCATTGATACTACTTACTTCCCTGAAAGTTCATGGTTCTTATTATCTTGCCTTAGGGGTACTTGTTCTTATATGTCTTTCCAAGTTTCTTGAGGGTCTTTTACGGGTTTGTCCTTCTACCGGTTAGTCCTTATAATCGTCCTTACGTCCTCTTAAGTCCTTAACTTATGTCTTGAGGCCATGGACTTATTCCGACATTTATTCCTTTTGATTGTCTCTTCTCAACGTCCTTTGTTAAGAATACAAGTCTTCTTTAGTTATTCTTGTGTTACCTTACATCTTAGAGCATACGGTGTATTAAATTCCTTATACCCAACAATCCTTGACATAATAAACCTTATTCCTTAAGGGTTGTAACGTAGAATAATTCTTAGTTATGTTCTTCCAAGATCCTTGAGGGTCTTTTTACGAGTTGGTCCTTATAATCGTCCTTACATCCTTTATGCCTTAACTTATGTCTTGAGGTCATGGACTTATTCCGACATTTGTTCCTTTTGACTGTCTTCTTAACATCCTTTGCTGATAATACAAGTTTTCATTGGTTATCCTTGTGTTACCTTATATCTTAGACTTCCTTGAAGTCCATCGTTTCCTTTCTGCTTCTTTAACACTATTTCCTCACAAAAACTCCATATAATAGAATAAATAGATTATAAATCGTAAGAAGATGAGTTCTGAAACATGATGTGAGTTTTTTTGTGGCAACATTAAAGAAGATGGCCATTAAACATGATATGAATGAATGATAGACTATAAACAACATTTAAAAGAGCATTGAATGATTGAATATATAGTGTTAACGAAAGACATTTGCCCATTTATCAGCAAAAACAAACATAAGATAATAGTCTAACAGAAATATGACAAAAGCTAACAGTACTATAAAGAAATTACAAGCATACTACCCATCCTCCCCTTTTCCCATGTAATTTTAACAGTTGACTATTTTGCAGAATTATATTAATCTTCAAGTCTAGTTTTCTTTGCCAATGTATCAAGAAAACTGATGAAAGCACGAGAGAGCCATTTCGTGCCACGATCACATTAATAAAGTGAATCCATCAGCAGGGGCTGCAAGAAAAGACCTTCTAAAGTTGCAGCATAGCATTATGGATAGATTTGAGGACAAATGGATAAGTTTGATCAACTTTGACACGCCTGTGTCTACAGTTAAAGTTCAACTTCTGCAATACTAATAATTTTAGTCATAAGTGGGTCATTTACTTATTTGGCAGTTGTTTTTGTTTCAAGTGCAAATCCTTCTCTGAGGGCTGCTTGGGCCTCATTGTCGCTACCTAGGGCAAAAAGTGCGGCAGCTTGCATATAAGATGCAATATGCCAAACAGGTGATATCACTTGAGCTTGCGTTACATTGTTTAGAGCCTCTAGTGGCATCTCACATGCGAGATAAGACAAACTACAGCGTGCAAACATTGTTAGGGAAAGCACAGCTCCAGCATCAATGAACTGCAATAGAGCAAACAGATGTTATCTAGATTGTCATCTATTCTTACACTTCTCTGATTCTGGAGTGAACAAAGTTGTGGATCTTAGCTAATGAGCTTTTCCAAAGAATTCTACTCTTCCTCATTCTATGACACATTATCATGAACAAGTTTGCTTATGTTTACTTTCTAATGAAAGAACAATTATAAATCACAGCCATGTGTTTTAACAAATTTGTTCTATATACCCAACAAAATATGTCATCCCGAGATATCGTCTTTGCGTCCTTTACTCCTTAACTTATGTCTTGAGGCCATAAGATTATTTCAGCATTTGTTCGTTTTGACTGCCTTCTCCTCCTC
>NW_019647163.1:0-2127 GCF_002806865.2 Cucurbita pepo subsp. pepo
TTTTTTTTTTTTTTTTTTTTTTTTTTTTTGTTTTTGTTTTTCGCAATGTTATCTTTTTTCCCCCCTTTGTTCTGGTAATTGTTGTATTACGTGTGGCTTGTTCTAAATTGCTGTTGGGTTCTACGGCTTTTGTTTTTAATTTTTCAGTTTTTGGGATTTTGTGTTTGATGTTCGTGTGCTGCTTGTTTAGTTGCTTTCTTTTGTGGGTTTTTTAATGTAGGTTTTAGTCGAATGAGGTACTTCTGTTCTAGAATTTCTAGTTTCCTTTTGTTAATCTTGGGCTCTGATGCAGCCGCTGCTGAACTTTCAACTTCCGCAACCAGAGGATGATTTTGATTATTATGCGAATAGTAGTCAGGATGAAAGCAGAGGTAGTCCAGGTACATGTTTCTCTGATCGACTCTGTGATATCTGATATGTGTGCCTTGCAAACTTGCCCAAAATTGAAAATTATCGTAAAAGATATATGTTTTGAGGGGATGGGTACTGATGGTGAATGTATATCAGGTAGAACAATTGCAAAACACGGTAATGGTACCATGACTAAGAGAGAGTTGAGCTTGGCAAGGAAAAGAAGGCAGTCCCTGAACAGTGAGGAGGACAACGACAGTGTGGACGATTACTACGGGACGCACATTACTGAAGAGCGGTATCGACAAATGCTTGGAGAACACATTAAGAAGTATAAGCGAAGGTCTAAAGACTCCTCATCTCCCATGCCCACACGCATTGGGAATTCAGTGCCCAAGGGCAACTCAAGTTCAAGAGCTAGGAGGTCGGGGAGTGAGCAACAAGGAGGATTTCTTGAAGTGGAAACTGCAAATGACTGCCTTAATGATTATAATCCTCACAGACCAGGAAGTCATCATGAGGCAGGTCTTGCTCGGCTGCGTACCACTGACAGGTTTTCTTCTTTAAATGATTATCTTTTAAGTGTGAGAAGTCTTTTAGTTGTGGACATCATTTTAAGATCTTTCTACTTTTGCAGAGTAATATATGAGCCTGCATATTTGGATATTGGGGATGGCATCACTTACAAAATTCCCCCAACTTATGATAAGCTGGCTGCTTCACTGAACTTGCCAAGCTTCTCTGACATCCAAGTAGAGGAAGTTTACTTAGAGGGTACATTGGATTTGGGATCCTTAGCATCAATGATTGCTGATGACAAAAGATTTGGAACCCGAAGCCAGACGGGGATGGGGGACCCTCAGCCCCAGTACGAGTCACTTCAGGCAAGATTAGATGCCTTGGCATTTTCAAACTCGCCACAGAAATTCAGTCTCAAAGTATCTGACGTTGGGCTGAATTCATCCATCCCCGAGGGGGCTGCTGGAAGTATAAAGCGAGCTATTTTATCTGATGGTGGTGTGCTACAGATATATTATGTTAAGGTTTTGGAGAAGGGAGACACTTACGAGGTTTATAATCTGTGATATTACGTTCTCAATTTTCACATTGCTTTTATTTGGGTTATTCATTTTCATATTTGGGAAGGATCAAATGTTCATTCCACACATTTTGTGCTGCAGATTATTGAACGAAGCCTGCCCAAGAAACAAAAAGTAATCAAAGACCCTTCTGTCATAGAGAGAGAGGAAATGGAGAAGATTGGGAAAATCTGGATCAACATTGTTAGGAGAGACTTGCCAAAACATCATCGTAACTTCACAGCCTTTCATCGGAAGCAGCTAATTGATGCCAAGAGGTTCTCAGAAACTTGCCAAAGGGAGGCATGTATTATTTATTCCTTTTCAGAGTTAGGGAATTTGGTTAAACTATAGCTTCTAATTATGTACTTTATCTGGAATGTTGTAGTGTGGTTTCTTCAACATGGTGTTTTTTATCTTAAGCAGGTGAAAATGAAGGTCAGCAGATCTCTTAAAATGATGAGGGGTGCTGCTATTCGAACAAGGAAATTAGCTAGAGACATGTTGCTCTTTTGGAAGCGAATTGATAAGGAGATGGTATTCTTCTTTTCTACTTTATTAATTATTTATCTTATTTTGGTTTTAAGTAGGGTTTTAAAATGTGTCTAAGCATGCTTTGTGCCTTGGTATGAGTTGAGGCAAACTTGTAAAGCACATGTTTTGGAGTTGCGGCTTGTGCATCACACCTTTCTACTTG
>NW_019647163.1:6319-9295 GCF_002806865.2 Cucurbita pepo subsp. pepo
TTTTTTTTTTTTTTTTTTTTTTTTTTTTTTTTTTCTTTCTTTTCTTTTCACATTGGTTGTTTTCTTTCCTTTTCCTTCTAGGGATGCTGGTTTTCACATCCTCATTACCAGCTATCAGCTACTTGTTTCTGATGAAAAGTATTTTCGGCGTGTTAAGTGGCAATATATGGTTTTGGATGAGGCACAGGCAATCAAGAGTTCTACAAGGTTTGTTCCTATTACTTTGCATTTGGCCCTAGCTGATTTACTATTTGTTGGTTGGTCTTGGTGCGCATACGTTTATTTATTTAGTCCTCCTGTTAGTGTTATAGGAAAACTCTACCTGTGGTTGTTTATACTGATTCATACTTCCCTGTAGTCTGGAAAGAGAACTATAGGTTTGAAAAGGCAGTAGTTCAGAAACTTACTGTAGAAGAAGTGTCACAAATCTGGTTATTGATGTGAATTTGACAAGATATTTTCTTAGCAAATGTGTGTGTCTGGAAAGTTAGAGAGATTTTTTCTTATAAAAAAATCTTTCTTGTTATGAAGTTTTATTTTAATATAATCAATAGAATCTTCTTGGCTCAGGGTGGATATTTTGTCTTCCCTCTCTGCATGTTAATAATAAAGGTTTTGTTTTGCATATTATCGACCATCCCTTCCTATTTTAACGTACCAGTGGAACTTATGTTAATGACCCATCATGTAACTGAGAAGCAGTTGGATCAAGGATAGGTGATAGGCTTTCGTTAACATAAAATCCTCTTGCTTGTGTCATGAGTATTCTAGTAAACGACTAAACAGCTGAATAGTTTGCTCTGCTGAACTTTATAAAAAAGTATTACTCAGCAGAACCTTATTAAAAAATGTATTATTCAACAGAACCACCATAATTGTGGCCATTTTTTAGGCTCTAATGTATTATGTTGGTTTCATTAAATTGACAGCATAAGGTGGAAGACACTGCTAAGCTTTAATTGTCGGAATCGATTGCTGCTTACTGGGACTCCTGTCCAGAATAATATGGCCGAGTTGTGGGCCCTTCTACATTTCATCATGCCTACTTTATTTGATAGCCACGAACAATTCAATGAATGGTTTTCAAAAGGGTCAGTATTGATTAGTTGAGCTCTATCGCGATTTAATCAAACTATGCTAAGTAAATGTTATTTGATTCATATTCTTTTCCTGCAGAATTGAAAATCATGCAGAACATGGGGGTACTTTGAACGAGCACCAGCTTAACCGCTTGGTAAGTACTGATTTATTACCCGTGAAATCTGCCATATCAATTTTGTTGTTATATGAAATGAAACTGCTTCTATAGGAAGTTACACACTCAGAATTCCTTGTTTAGATTGGGAACGTGCAGCACTTCTGTTTCATCCTTACGAATCTCCTACTTGAAGAAATTCACTATGACAGAAGTTCCTCCCTGTTTTATATGATAGAGTTATAAAAATTTTCATGGAGAAAATTTAAAATTTGTGTTGGTGTTGATAAAACTAGATCTAGTTTTAACTATCTCACTCTCCTCTCGGTGGAAAGGAACTTGTTGGGTCACCAAATTGCTTTCTGATAGAGCCTCATTTTTATGTAGCTAATTTTATACACTCGTTGTATCTTGAAAGTTTGAAACAAAGGACATTTCTTATCAAGACATCAGTGTTCTTTAACTGGTTTGGATCATATAGTCTATTTTCATCTTTATTAAGAAAGCTTTTTTAGATTTATTTTATATTAGTAAATGGAATTTGGATGATAGAATAAATCAAGGGTTGGAGTTATAAAAGATTCAGTATTTTGTGACTTACTTTGTTGGCTTATTCATGGGTTTCTCATTTTTCTGAAACAGCATTCAATATTAAAGCCTTTTATGTTGCGGAGAGTTAAAAAGGATGTAGTCTCTGAGCTTACTAGAAAAACAGAGATTACAGTGCATTGCAAGTTAAGTNGGATACTTGGGAGTGTATTAAAAAGTGGCTCATGTAGTAGGGTTAGATGATTGTCTTGTAAGATTAGTTGAGGTGCGCACAAGGTAACTTGGACATGCAAAAATATAGAAGGAAAAAAAAAGAAGGAAAGAAATGGCCTAGATCCAATCCAATAATCCTTCCAAAATCATATTGCTTTCATTAGCTACCTTGTTTTTGACCTTGGAGTACAAGAGGAGGTTGCATTTGATCACCGTCATGGAATTCTTCTAGGTATAAGGTATCTCCATATCCATTTGGACGACATGGCTTGATTTGTTTGCTCAATGTTGCAATGTCAAGACTTCCAAGATAATTAGGGCGTTGAATCTTTTTACAGCTGACTAGATGAGAGCCACCCTTTGTTTGGGGCCTCCCTTAGAAAATTTCAGGAGCTTCTCGATAGGTTGCTAAAAAGGGAGACATATAGTATAAGCTTTCCTCCGTAGGTAATAAGGCATGCTTCTAGTTTAGAAGCTTTTATGCAATTCTCTCAAGGATTGGGGCCCAAAAGCTGGGAGATTTAGGCTTACCATCAAGAGTGAAATTGTAACCCCCCATATCCAGGATTCGGACTAGGATTTGAGATCCTGATTTTGATGGCCTCGGCATTTTTCGGCGACATGACCATGTTACCTACTTGACTTTAACCACTTTGAAGAGTGAAGACTATCCCCACAAATTAACAAGAGTCCTTTGAACATACTTTTATCCTCACTCACATGCTTCCTAGTAAGTCACCCAACATAAAATTGCTTCAAGCCAAACATGCTTAACTTTGGAGTTCTTATGAGTTCTTATGATTGAGCCACCAAAAAGAAAGGTGCACCTTGTTGGTATAAGTGGTAACCATCAAATCTTTTAAGCATTTCTTAATCATAACATCATATCTTCAGGACCACTCTTATTCAAATGTGGTCTTAGTTCATTCATGTACTCTTTTACACAAGCGTCATAGAGGCTAAGATAGGTATTTGGCTGGCCAAAGCCAAATCATCAATGTTGATAGTTATGAAGAATT
>NW_019647164.1:0-775 GCF_002806865.2 Cucurbita pepo subsp. pepo
TAACAGATGGGTTACAAATTCACATTACCAAGCTCGACAACAGACAATGTCGCCGGCAAACTTATGAAGACAACATTAAATTACGAATATATCAATATAGGATTTTTTAATTTACCGATTTTAAAAATGTTAAATTATGTGAAATGACCAGCAAAGAAGAATATTTTAGAGAGCTCTTCCTTTTTATTTAAGATTTTGATATTTAAGAAAAGAGAAATGAATAAAAATACAAGACATTTTATGAATTTAGGAATGAAATAAGGGTATTTAAAAAGCTAAAAAGAACAAGGAGATGAAATATTGATGGGCCATAGGTTGAAGAAGAGAAGGGAGAGAAAACGAAAAGGGAGATGATTTATGCAACTCACTATGGTCTTGTCAATATAGGAATGCAACTTATATTAATTTTTCCATAGGTTGAAGAAGAGGAGTGAGTGAAAACGAAAAGGGAGATGATTTATGCAACTTATATTAATATTCATAAAAAAATTCTTTTTTATGTTTAAGTCATAAAAAAAATAGTTTTGATCTATTCTCCACCTCGACTAGCTCTTAGTTAGATGAAAAATATGGAAAACATGGGGTGAGTACAAGACTCACTAAGTTTTTAACCATGTCCAAAATAACAGGGCCCAAACAGGTTCGAACGAGTGACCTCTTGATCTACCGTCAAATGTTCTACCACTGAGCTATGGACCCGATGATTTCAACCTTAGTGACCCTTTTTACAGAGTGTCAGTCCAATTGAAGGACCCAACAAAGTTCAAACTGGTGA
>NW_019647164.1:6878-9284 GCF_002806865.2 Cucurbita pepo subsp. pepo
TGCAAATATTTACTTTTGAATCTCCAAATGGTCTTGACTCAAACGAATCAGCTTGTAACACATGAAATGATGGTTGAACCTAGCCTATCCAATTTTGTAGATGAAGAATGAATGCTTGTTGAATCTTCTTGGCCTTGGGTCGTGTAATAGGTCCAGTTGGAACACTGTGATTCTTATCATCATCCCCCTCTTCAAAAGGATTCATCCTCGAATCAGAAAAATCATCACCTACATCAAAAGGACTCAACTCAGCAACATTGAAAGTAGAATGTATACCATGATTCTTATCATCATCCCCCTTTTCAGGATTCGTTCTTGAATCGGAAAAATCATCACCTATATCAAAAGGACTCAACTCAGCAACATTAAAAATAGGATGTATTGACAATTCTACGGAAAGATCAATTTTATTGTTCCATGCAATAAAATGAGTCATTTTACTAAATGTCTTATAGCACATTATGTGCATGCAATTTAGTCAAATAAAAAGGAAAACTCATTAGTAAGGTATTTAGCTAATTCCTTGATATTTTAAAAAGAAATAATCACTATTTTAAATTGAATAGTGAGGAGTCAAGTTATGTGACTTGAAATCAAGTGCGGTGAATGTTGATCGAACACGTGATCTTCAGATTTTCTGTCTGACGCTCTCAAAACTAAGTTATCCTCGCTAATATTTAAAAAAAAAAATCATAAGTAAAGGTATTTCCGCCAATTCATTATATTTTAAAAAGAAATAATAACTAATTTTAGATTGAATAATCAAGTTATGCAACTTAATGGATTTATGCAACGTAAACCAAGTGCGGTGAACGTGGATTAAACATGTAACCTTCAGATATTAAGTCCCAACTGAGCTATCTCCGCTAACATTAAAAATCAAAATTCATGTGTAAAGGTATTTCCGCTAATTCATTATTAATTGAAATTTTAAAAATAAATAATAACTAATTTTTTATTGAATAGTTAGCTTATGCAGACCTAATAATCAACTAAACTATAAGGTGCAGTGAATGCGGATCGAACACAAGACCTTCCAATATTTAATTTGACGCCTTCCCAACTAAGCCATCCCAGATAACATAAAAAATGAATAATCACATGTTCTAGATTGAATAGTCAAATTATGCAACTTAGTCAATTTATGCAAGCTGGATAAAAAAAAGTATGCATAAGTAAAGGTATTTCTGTTGTCTAAAATAATCACTAATTTTTTAAAGAATAGTCAAATTATGCAACGTGAATCAAGTGCGGTGAACTTGGATCGAACACATGACCTTCAGATCTTCAGTCTAACGCTCTCCAAACTGAGCTATCCCTACAAGCATTAAAAATAAAAATTCATCCGTTAAGGTATTTTCGCTGATTCATTGAGATTTTAAAAAGAAATAATGACTAATTTTTTTTAATGAATAGTCAGGTTATGCGAATAGAAATAGATGCGGTGAACGTGGAGATCGAATACATGACCTTTAAATCTTAATTCTGACACTCTCCCGACTGAGCTATGCCCACTAATATTAAAAATGAAAATTCATAAGTAAAGGTATTTGCGCTAATTCATACTCTCCCAACTGAGCTATGCCCACTAATATTAAAAATGAAAATTCATAAGTAAAGGTATTTGCGCTAATTCATTATATTTTAAAAAGAAATAATCACTAATTTTAGATTGAATAGGCAAGTTATGCAACGTGAACCATGTGTAGCGTTGATTAAACACGTGACTTTTAGATCTTCAGTCTGACGCTCTCCAAACTAAGCTATCCTCGCTAACATTAAAAATGAAAATTCATGTCTAAAGGTATTTCTGCTAATTCATTTTAATTTTAGACACTAATTCTTGGTTGAATAGTCAAGTTACAAAAACTTGAATTAGGTGTTGTGAACGTGGAACAAACACGTGACTTCCAAATCTTCAGTCTGATGCTCTCCCAATTGAGCTATCCCCACAAACATTAGAAATGAAAATTCATCAGTAAATGTATTTTCGCTGATTCATTGAGATTCTAAAAAGAAATAATGACTAATTTTTTATTGAATAGTTAGGCTATGCAAATAGAACACAAACATTAGAAATGAAAATTCATCAGTAAATGTATTTTCGCTGATTCATTGAGATTCTAAAAAGAAATAATGACTAATTTTTTATTGAATAGTTAGGCTATGCAAATAGAACACAAACATTAGAAATGAAAATTCATCAGTAAATGTATTTTCGCTGATTCATTGAGATTCTAAAAAGAAATAATGACTAATTTTTTATTGAATAGTTAGGCTATGCAAATAGAACACAAACATTAGAAATGAAAATTCATCAGTAAATGTATTTTCGCTGATTCATTGAGATTCTAAAAAGAAATAATGACTAATTTTTTATTGAATAGTTAGGCTATGCAAATAGAA
>NW_019647165.1:0-7019 GCF_002806865.2 Cucurbita pepo subsp. pepo
TTTTTTTTTTTGAGGTGCCCGTCAGGTGTTTGTTTAAAGTCTTGACTGAAACTGTAGGGTAGTTTAGTCTGAAGCGTTTGTTTTGATGTCTTTCAGGTCTTTTATGAGCAAAAATTTGAGTCCAATCCTTCGGCGGGAATTTGCTAATCTTGATAAAGATGCTGATACTCGTCGATCGGCGATGAAGGCGTTGAAAACTTACGTGAAGGAACTGGACTCCAAGGCTATCCCTGTTTTTCTTGCTCAAGTTTCTGAGAACAAAGAAACTGGTGCATTAACAGGGGAGTGCACCATTTCTCTCTATGAAGTTCTAGCTCGTGTTCATGGCGTTAATATCGTGCCGCAGATTGATCGGATCATGAGTTCTATTATCAAGACTTTGGCTTCAAGTGCTGGCTCTTTCCCTCTTCAGCAGGCTTGCTCAAAGGTTGTTCCAGCGATTGCAAGATATGGGATCGACCCCACCACTCCTGATGATAAGAAAAAGCATGTTATTCACTCTCTTTGTAATCCACTTTCAGAATCTTTGTTGGGTTCTCAAGAGAGCCTTACTTATGGGGCTGCCCTTTGCTTGAAAGCTCTGGTGGATTCGGATAATTGGCGGTTCGCTTCCGATGAGATGGTTAACAAGGTTTGCCAGAATGTTGCTGGAGCTCTTGAGGAGCAATCTACACAGACCAATTCTCATATGGGGCTTGTTATGACACTAGCTAAGAGAAATCCTCGGATCGTCGAACCGTATGCTAGATTGTTGTTGCAGGCAGGGCTGCGGATCTTGAAGTGTGGGGTAGTAGAGAAGAATTCTCAGAAAAGGTTGTCTGCTATTCAAATGATTAATTTCTTGATGAAATGCTTAGATCCTTGGAGTATATTTTCGGAGCTTCAGGCTATAATTGAGGAGATGGAGAATTGTCAGTTTGATCAAATGGCCTATGTCAAAGGTGCAGCTTATGAAACTCTACAAACGGCTAAGAGGATATCCGCTGATAAAGTGTCTAAAATGGATAAATCTCCAAGCTCAGTGACTGGATCAAACTTCATTGATGGCAGGCGAAGTCCATGGAGGAACGGGGGAAGCCGAACTCCCTCGTCCGAGTCTCCTGAATCCCGGACGCTTGATTCATTCTTTGATTATGGCTCGCTTGTTGGATCACCTTTTTCATCAGTACAAACTTCTCGTAACTCAAGATTTGACCGTGGGAGCGTGAATCGTAAACTTTGGAGTTATGAGAATGGTGGGGTTGATATATCCCTCAAAGATGGCTTGCCTTTGTTCTCGGAAGCTGCTCGTGGAACCGATGTTTCCGACACGATGTCTGTGCACTCTGGAAATCACAAATTTGGCCATAATGGTGAAGAATATGCTGATGATTTTACGGGGTTTTTTCAAATGAGTCCTCTTAAACGCAGTCTCTCAAGAAGTACTTCAACCAGCCCACTTGTAAGTTCTCTTAACTCAGTACTCTTTTACATTTAATACTTATGGCTAAATCGGGAAGGAGAACGAAACACCCTTTATAAGGAGTGTGGAAACCTCTCCCTAGTAAACGCGTTTTAAAATTCTTGAGGGGAAGCCCAAAGAGGACAATATCTGCTTATGATGATAGTTTATGTTCCATTTGTATTGTGATGGCGATTTGGTTCATGTCAATTCTGGTTTAGTTCCATAATGTTCATTAGCTTATACCAATCTTTCCTATCTCGTACCTCAGCGGACTCCACACAACATAGATGTCGAAAACACGATCTTCAACACTCCTCGGAAGCTCGTCCATTCCCTTCAGGATCGAAACGATGGGAGCTCTGACTATGCTAGCAAAAGTTGCAGACACAGACGTAGGAGTTTATCATCAGGCAATTTGGAGTGGAGTCCTCCAGATGATCAGAAACTCAGCAAAGACGATGCGGGAGACAGCTTAGACAACAACGATAACGGCGAGCAATCACACGGTGGTTCCGAATCAATCTCTTCAACTGATGGTGTCCCTGCCCATGGTGATGTCCAAGCTGCTATACCTGTGGCAGTGGCTTATCATAGTAAACTCAAACCTCAATGTACAGGCATTCAGATGGCATATAAGAAAACTGGTTTGAAATTGGTCTGTGGCTTCTCAATTTTTCTTTTCACAATATTCACTTCATTGCTGTGGATTGATGATCGTGCCCAAGGCTCCTATCTTGTGCCAACGTAGTGTTGTTCTTGCCTCACCTGGAATTGGCTTTAGAAGTTAGAAGCAAAAGCAAATCTATTAGAGATCGATTTGGATAATCCTCACGTTCTTGAGCTGTAATCTCGAGTTTAGTTCATTTTGGTCCCGTTGTTTATAATTTTTTTGTTTATTTAGTCACTTACTCGGTGTCTGTGACACTCAACTTTTTCTTTGTTGTTTGTAATTATTGCACGTATATACATTTTTCGACCCCAAAAGTAGGATCACTTACTAGATAGTTTTAATGTTTAGTTTCAAATATTGTTTCTTTAGGTAAAAGTTGGGGCGTTTTAGACTATTAACAATGCTTTCTATGCCTTCTATCCACAAACGTTTCTTTATTCTAAGCTCTTCTCACCGGCTCAAGTTGGTGCGAGCGAGTAAAAAGAGTTCGTGGGTCAATTTAGAAAAACTTTTCAACCCTTTAAGAATAAAAGGCAAATATATCCTCTTAGGCACTAGGTTTTAAGGGTGTACAATCAACCCGACAACTTGGACCAACCTTACCTGAACTACAAGGGTTGGGTTGGGTTGGATTGGATTAGCTTTTCGGGTTGGTTTGGGTTTATTTTTTTTAACCCAAACTAACTCGGTTCGGTTTCGGGTTCATGAGACAAAACCCTATTAGGTTTTGAGTATAGTTTCTATATTGGTGAGATGTTTTAAAATGTTACACTTTTACCATTTTTACCCTAAGTTTTGAGGCTTGTAGTTTCTATACTAGGGAGAGGTTTTTGGCCCAACGTTCTTGTTAGCACATTGTTCGATGTCTGGTTTTGATATCATTTGTAACTGTCCAAATCCACTGCTAACACATATTGTCCGCTTTGGTCCATTATATATCGTTGTCAGTCTCACTATTTTAAAACGTGTGTACTAGAGAGAATTTTTCCAGACTCTTATAAGGAATGTTTAGTTCTTCCCTCCAACTAACGTGGAATCTCACATTTTTCATATTAGGTCCTTCAAAAAATATTACATTTTTACCCTAAGTCTTAAGTTTAGTTTTTATTAGGTCGGTAAGTTTTAAGGTCTAGCTTCCATATTTGATCTAAAGGCTTCAAACGTTGAATTTTTACTCTAAATTTAAGTTTAGTTTTCATTTGACCCGTCTCTCATATTTGGTAAAGGTTTCAAAATGACTTTTAACCCGGAATTTTGAGTTTAATTTTTACTTGATCCCGAGATTTTGAGTCTATATGTAATTCAAATGTTTCAAAATAGTTTTGAGCATTAATTATTTTAAATTAATCAACTAAAAATTAATTTCAAAACTCAAAAAGTGAGTATTAATGAAAAGTAAAAATATAAATTATTGAAATTAAAGACTAAATGAAAACTAAACATAAAGTTAATTTAATAATTAAATTTAAAAATAAAAAATAAAAATGCAATAATTAGAAACCCAAAACTAAATATAAATTAAATTCAAAATCTAACGACCAAAAAGAAATTTTTGTGTCAATTAAAATCCCTTTTTAAGGGTTTAAAAACTCATTTAAGACGTGTCTTAAGTTTCATTTTAGTCCCTAAACTTTTAAGTTTGCTCGGTTTAAATCAATAAAATTTAAAAATTATAATCAATTTTGTCCACTAAATATTTATTTCAATTAATTTAGACGACTTCACGATTATATTTATACATAATACGTTTCATATAACAAACTAAGGATTACAATGCTCGGGAAATTTGGAGGGTTTTTGTTGATTAATTTGTAAGTAATGTTCTAATTTAATTTCAAAGATATTTATCGTGTGATTTTTTGGAAAAAAATTAACCATAAATAACGGTAGAGACTAATGTTAAGATTTGTTAAGGATATATCGATTAAATTTCGATATTTGAAAGATGACTCGAACAACCTGAACGAACTCAACAAAAAATTTTTGAAGTTGGGTTGGGTTCATGTGACACCGAGTAAAGGAGAGGTACATGAATGAACCGATACCACATCTAAATAAGAGCGGTCCTAAAGATAGAATGACTAAGAAAAACTCAAAAGAAATATATTCGAATAGACCGTGCTTTCCTTTAACACAGTTCATCAAATTAAATAAACAATAAAAATGATAAATCATCAATAAAAAACAACCTGCAAAAATAGTAATACATTGACATAGTTCAACATTGTCATAAAACTAAATACAGCTAAATATGCGACATTTGTTGAGAATTGGTTAAAGTAAGAAAAAATATGAGGATAAATTATCAAATTAAATAAACCATCAAAATGATTAAAATAATAATAAAAAAAAGTATTATCCGTGGCGTCAAACTCGTGGGTGTCCTTAGAGAGGCCGAGGTACCACCCTGGCAAACCTATTAATATGAAAAGATTCTTAATATAATTTATATATGTTTATTTGGCTCGGGACAACTCGAAGGTTTTATCCACGAACCTGAAACCAAATCGATTAAGTTCGGATTCAGAAAAATGAACCCAACCCTACTCGAAATGTTAATCCAACCTAACTCAATCCTTATAGTTCGGGTTGAGTTGGTCCAGGTTGTCGGGTTGAATATACACCCCTACAATTTTATGTTGGGTGGGGTGTGGAAACCTCTCATTAGCGGACACATTTTAAAAACCTTGAGTGGAAGTCGAAAAGGGAAAGCCCAACGAGGACAATATCGGCTAGCTGCAGGCTTGGGTTGTTACAATGAACATGTTAGAAGGATTCGGGTTGGTCTATGACAATAGTTTTGACTATCGACTTTTAGGATGATAATGCTCGGGTTAGCTAAGCTATAATTTTTTTTAAAAATAGAAACCTAATTAATTAAGAATAATAATTTGTTGAATATGATCATAAGTTTAAACTTATTTTCAATTAAAGAGAGGTTAGGTGGCTATTTAAATTCGTTCTCCTCTCCGACCGATGTGAGATCTCACAATCCACCCCTCTTCGGAGTCTAGCGTCCTTGCTGACACTCGTTCCCTTCTCCATTCAAAGTGGGACCATCCCAATCCACCTCTTTCAGAGCCCAGTGTCGCACTCAGCCTCATGTCTACCCTCCTTCGGGGCTCAGCCTCCTCGCTGGCACATCGCTCGATGTTTAGCTCTGATACCATTTGTAACAGCTCAAGTCCACCGCTAGCAGATATTGTCCTCTTCGGCTTTTCCCTTACGAGCTTCCCCTCAAGCATTTTAAAACGTGTATGTTAGGGAGATGTTTTCACACCCTTATAAAGAATGTTTCGTTCTCCTCTCCAACCGATGTGGGATCTCACAATCCACCCCTCTTCAGGGCCTAGCATCCTCGCTGACACTCGTTTCCTTCTCCATTCGATGTGGGACCACCCCAATCCACCCCTTTTAGAGCCCAGTGTCAGCACTCAACCTCATGTCCACCCTCCTTCAGGACTCAGCCTTCTCGCTGACACATCACTCCGTGTCTAGCTCTGATACCATTTGTAACGGCCCAAACCCACCGTTAGCAGATATTGTCATCTTTGGGTTTCCCCTCAAAGTTTTTAAAACACGTATGTTAGAGAGATGTGTATGAAAGTGTACATACCAGACATTATTAGTATAATATTTTACAATATGTGGTTGACGTATGAGAGAATCATGTTCAAATAATAACCTAAGTGGTCTATAAACACTATTGATACGATCTACTTTGTAATTGTTAAAAGTGATTTGATCCAAATCGTTCATGTGAAGACATGTGAGCTGTGAGTATTCTATATAATGAGTTTGTACAAGACTAGATCACAAAATATTTAATTTTTATTTATAAATTTGTTAATTGAGAAAATTAATATTTTATAGGGTCGTTGTATACGACTTAATCTTAATGTTGAGTGAGTTATGAATTTATACCCGTGAAACTTGTCCTTCGATCTGTATGAGTGAGAATGAGTTTTGTAGCTGATTTAATATATCTATCATTTTGGGGATCTGATCAAATAGAAAACCGATAACATAAATTTTTGAGGTGGAATTGACTCGTTCTCATACAGAATAAGCAAATGGGTAGTTTTTTAAGTACGGGTTTTTATAGATTTAGAAAGAACCGAGTCCGAGACCATAGTTTTTTAAGTCTCACAGTGAATGAATGTCCTGATTCATGTTACATGTGTTTGCATTTTCTGACTCAATCAGTTACGGGTATTTATAATACTCAACATTTTTCAACTCATTCAAAATTAATTTGAACCTCCCGAGCTAAAATGCTTACATTTCATCGGAGGGTTCGTATGTTTACATTCACATTCCATATTTGTATCGTAATATTATAAAAACATAAATATAAGAGAAATTCCCTCATTTATGAAAAATTATTTAGGAAGGTCGTTATAATGTAACCGACAATTTTGAACCATAAATGTATGATAGAGAAACGGTAAAAGTAGTTTCATTGAATAAATTTTCTTCATCTAGCCCGGTTGTCACATGGATCAAATTCAAATCCCAAAACGCATAGGGACCAATGTGAAAAATAGATAAAAGTTCAAGGACCAAATCTAAATCCCAACAAATTTTGAGACCAAAGTGAAAATAGATAAGAGTTCAAGGATCAAATTTAAATTCCAAAAAGCTTAAGAATCAACGTGAAAATAGTTAAAAGTCTAAGGACCAAATCTATATTCTAAAAAGGACCAAAGTGAAAATAGATAAGAGTTCAAGGACCAAATTTAAATTCCAAAAAGCTTAGGCATAGTTAAAAGTCTAAGGACCAAATCTAAATTCCAAAAAGCACCAAAGTGAAAATAGATAAGAGTTTAAGGACCAAATTTAAATTTCAAAAAACTTAAGAACCAAAGTGAAAATAGATAAGAGTTCAAGGACCAAATTTAAATT
>NW_019647165.1:8186-9281 GCF_002806865.2 Cucurbita pepo subsp. pepo
GTTGTTAATTTTCGCTTTTGCTCCGACGTTTTGCCTGATTTGTGTTGTTTTTCTTATCAGACTTTGTTTATGATTTATCAAGTTATGAAGGGTCAAGAAAGCGTAGGGACCTGTGTTAATTTTGCAACGGGATCAAGCAATCTTTTTTAGGTACATTTTGTTCATACTTCTTGGTATTTTGATGAACAAAACTTTTCAACTCTATTTACTCTTGAATGTATATTTCCCCAATTTTCTGGTATTTTATTTTTACTATGTTGTTTTTCTTTCTCTGATTGATATCAACGTACATGTAATCGTCAAACAAGAAAGTCTGTTTTGTCAGAGATTCCTTTTCTAGAATTGATGTTATTGGTTTCAATATCTAAGGTTATGTTTATGCAACATGTTTATCATTTTTCCTCCAATATTATTGGATTTGTAATGTTTTTGGATGACTTCTATTTATCGGGTAAATAAAGCAGGATGTGATGTGTATGGGGTGACAATGCCTGAACTGCGAAGTGGAGCCAGGAGATCGAGACGGCTTGATGATCTTCAGCCTTGTACACAACCACTTGATCAAGGAGAGAATTTGGCAGTGCCGGCCCCTAATAGAACCAGAAGAAGGGTTGGTGGTGGAAGAGGAAGAGGTGGTAATGCAGCTGTAGCGAAAGGTCCCTCGGTGGCAATTCCTGCAAGGCCAACGGCTGCCCGGAGAGGACGCGGAATCAGATTGATAGATTTAGATCCTGAACCTTGTGAGGTTCTTCCTGAAGCTGGTGCCCTTGGGGCAGCAGAGCCTGTTTTCAATCGAGTTGAGGCTGTTGCAAATAAAGATATGGCCATAGAGGGTGGAAGTCCGGATAAAGTAATCGGAGTTGAAGAGGAAGCAGGCACAGCTCCTATTCCTGACAGGGTATCCCCTTGTCTTCTTGACCTCGTGCATTCGTTGTTGTATGTCATTTTAGAATATTCGGTTACATCAATGTGGAGGCTTCACTATCAGTTACATTAACGAAAAACCCAAGTCTATAGTTTCCATCACTGTGGTTCTCATTTGTTCTGGACGTATAATGCATTTTTTTTTTTTTTTTTTTTTTTTTTTTTTTTTTT
>NW_019647166.1:0-9278 GCF_002806865.2 Cucurbita pepo subsp. pepo
ATTAATGGCCTCCAACCACACAATTCCACCTCTTCAATGCCCATGTTTATCACCTCGGAAGCCAAGGGCTTTGGATTTTGTAAAATATTTAATATTTAAAAAAAAAAAAAGGAATAAAATAGTATATAATATAAAATTTGAATTTCCAAATATTATTAGTTTGCGATTTGCATTAAGAGGGCGGTAAAGCTGTCAAATCATTCTCTTCCCTCGAGAATTTGAATAAATGTGACCGTAGACCGACATGTCGATTCTTTTAAATTATGCTAAATTAATGAAAACATCCTTAAATTTTGATGTTTTTTTTTTTAATTATTCTTACATTTTTTAAAATTTTAATAATAACTTTAAATTTAAAAATAATTTTACTATGGGTTTTTGGATAAAAAAAAACGTTTTTAATTTTTTAATTTTTTAAAAAGTTGAAAAATACCCTCTTAAACAAAAATATTCATAAAATTTAAAAATAGCATTAATATTTTTTAATTTATAAAAAAAAATTAAAAATTATTACTATTAATATATGAACAAAAACCGTCTATAGACACCTCATAAATTATTTTCAAGCTTTTTAATGTTACTTTTAAAAGTTCACGAGTATTCTAAAAAATGTGATACTAATAGTAAAAGTATTTTTAATTTTTAATAAAAGTTTTGAAAATTCAAACATAAATATTTTGAAATTTTTTTTTTAAGTTATATTGAAGTTTAATGGTATTTTTAAAATAAAATATTAATAATTTTCATCTAAATTTTTTATGTATGAGGTATTTATAGACGGTTTCAATCCATATATTTACATAATTAATGATACCTTTAAAATTTCATAATATTTTTTTAACTTTTAAAAAAATATTTGAATTTTTTTTTTAATTTCAAGATATATTTGAAATTTTAATGCTTTAAAGGTATTTTTAAAATAAATAATGAATTAACTTTTTTAGTAATTTAGAAATATTTTTATTTATTTATTTATAAAAATAAAAAAAAAAAATAAAAAAAAAACCTAACTTTTACTAACGAAGATCGAGTAGAATCAAAGATGACTTGTCAACTGGAACAGGATATCCTCGCCTTTTTTCAGAAAGGTTAATCGGCTAAATTAGGGTTATCAAGGAACGGATTCATCAAGATTCTCTCCAAACAAGGATGAAGCTCAAGCAGTTAGAGTCCTTCCTCGGTGAAATTCAACAGTTCTCCAATCCAAAGGTTTGATTTCGTCTGCGGTTTTCGTTCATTTCTTCATCTCCTTCCCGGTTTCGGCAATTTTTGAATCAACAGACTCGAGAAAATTCGTTCCTGTTGCAGGTGGAGCTCGAGCAGTACCCAACTGGACCTCACATTGCTTCTCGCATGTTGTACACTGTATTTCTCTTCCGTCTTCTGCGTTCATCTTTCTTCTCTTTGCTTATGCTCGAATTCTTTGATTCTTAAAGGAACTGAGTGATTCAATCGAAAATCAAATTGTTTACTACAAAGGATCATATGTTTTTGTCGTATAGTATCTTTAACGATTCATTATAACACAGTGAAGTTCAAATTTATATCCATTTGCAGGTTCAGATGTAGTGATGAAACTATAAGTTTCTACGTTTTTTGCTTGTTCGTTTTATGCAATCATAATTTATTTGAAACTTTACCAGGCAGAGAATTCTTTTGGAGATGTTAGTGGCAAGATAGTAGCTGATTTGGGTTGTGGTTGTGGTACATTAGGGGCTGCAGCTGCGCTGCTGGGTGCAGAGTTAGTGCCATCTTTCCCCTGTTCCTCTGTTCTATTTCCTCTTGGTTTATTAGTCTCTTAGTGTTTCAGTTGAAAGTTATCAATCCATTTCTGATTATAAGGGAAGCGGATAAAATGTTTTTATTCGGCATATATTTGATTCGAAACATATGCAATGCTTCCAGTCTTACAATTCTTGGACAGGCATGTTACAGGAATTGACATTGATCCTGAATCTCTTGAAATAGCATCTTCAAATGCAGAGTATCTTGAGGTTCTATATTTTCATTTTATGTATGAATGCCGGAGTATCGTCTTCATTGCTCTTGTTATTTTAGTTGATCTGTTGAAAATTGCAGTTGGAAATGGACTTGGTTCAGTGTGATGTAAAGAACTTGGTATTGAGAGGTAACGAACTGGAATACCGTGCTTGCGAACTTTCTATCTTCCCACTCTCATCGGGGTCGTGCATGCTTGTAAACTATAACGTGTAGTACAATTTGTTCTAGTTTTTTTAAAAGTATGTCTTGATGAAAAATGTATTCTGTCTCTGTTATGATTCAACGAAGTGATGTTTTTCTTTGAATTCATTGAGAACAACTCGGTGTGTGTGTGTGTGTGAAAGTTTTTCTGGCTTAGTTTGATAGAATTGAGCGGTAACATTATAATGGCTATTGGTGTGTCGTGTATTCTTCTTCGAGCTTCTTGTTTGTTACTACATTTAACACATTCGGTATACGGTCAGGCCAGGTTTTTGATACCATTGTAATGAATCCACCATTCGGAACACGGCGAAAGGGTGCAGATATGGAATTCCTTTCTGCAGCTTTGAAGGTAATTACAGTTTGGGTATCCGACTAAGATGCTCGAGTACATATGTACATCATTTTCTCATTGACTCGTATTCTTTGAAATTTCTTTTCAGCTTGCATCCAAAGCAGTTTATTCTTTGCACAAGACCTCAACAAGAGATGTAAGTTTACCTGTTCAAACTCAATGCCATTTAGAACTCTACACACTGCCACTTGGTTGGGGTTGGTGTTATCTTGTTAGTTCGGTTCATTGCATGGTTACTAATGTGAGATCCCACGTTGGTTGGGGAGGAGAACGAAACATTCTTTATAAGAGTGTGGAAACCTTTCCCTAGCAAACACGTTTTACAAACCATGAGGGGAAGCTCAGAAGGGAAAGACCAAAGAGGATAATATTTGCTAGCGGTGGGCTTGGGTTGTTACAACGGGATGAATACAATGGAGCAACTATTAACTGCTTCTTTAACCTTGAAAAGGGTATTCGTGCAGCTCACTTTGTATAATATTTCCGTCTTTTCAATTCGAGGATTCCTCTCTACATTTTTCATTTTACGATATTGTAGGAATTGGATAGGAAGTGTAAACTTCATCTGTAGCTTAGTTTTGATACTGTCTTTTCCCTTAACCAATCACCCTCTGCATCTAGATTGCTAGTGTTAGCCTTCTTTTAGCAACCTGTCTGAGGAGACATGTAACGACCCAAGTCCACCCCTAAGAGATATTGTCCTCTTTAGGCTTTCTCTTTCGGGCTTCCCCTCAAGGTTTTTAAAACGCGTCTACTGGGGAAAGGTTTTCACACCCTTATAAAAAATGTTTCATTCCCCTCTCCAACCGATGTGAGATCTCACAATCCACCCCTTTGGGGTCCAGCGTCCTTGCTGATCCTCGTTCCTCTCTCCAATTGACGTGGGATCTCACAAGGCAGTTAGCTATTCAATCTAGAAAGGCCTGGTTTATTTGAATGTTCTTCCAAACAATAGAACGAAGTGCTAACCTCTTATAGTTCTGAAGTCTTTTCTTCTTCTTCTTCTTTTTGTTTATAATAATTTTTAATTTCATTGCAACAGCATATAAAACGTGCAGCTTTGCGGGATTACGGTGCCCAAAGTGCCGAGGTTTTATGCGAGGTCGGTAACTGCTTGTTGGGGTTCCAATGATATTTATGCTTCCTTCTTGCAGCAGGCTATTCATGTTATTATATGATTCAATTATAAGTCAAATCAACCTCTAGTTCTAATCTAGCCATTTGTTCCTTTCTTTCTCTTAGCTTCGATACGACGTGCCCCAACTTTACAAATTTCACAAGAGAAAAGAGGTCGACATTGCCGTGGACCTTTGGCGATTCGTGCCAAGAAGCCCCCGAGAAAATGGTGTTTAGGACAGACCTACCGTTCATGCCATTTCTCCGACGTGAGTAACGTGATCACATCAAATTTCCATTTTTGTAATAGACAAGATGAGAAGCATCAAACAGCTCCCACCATCTTTCTGTAGAATGTTCATATATTTCTTTGATGTTTGCTAAACGTTCGTTCTTTGTTTCGTAAGCATCCCAATTTCTTCGAGAGAGTCGTAATTTTGTCATGTCTTAAACGTTCAAAGACTACTATTAAAATACAAATCTGTTAGAATTTTGGACGAAAATTAGAATTTTATTATTATTTTTTTTAATAAGAAGAAAAAAACAAAGAAGAAAGCAACATTTGAAACGTGTAAAAAGCACAATCATAAAAAAAGAACAAACTAAATATGAACACATTTATTTAAAATTGCTAAAAAGACTTCAAGTCTACTTTGTTGGGTGGCAGAAGCATGTTCATTGGATTCATTCAAACTTTATGTCAATAAATTATGGGTTCAATTATGATTTAAAACTAATAAATTAATTATTTCATAATTGAATTATGTGATGTTATTCTCTGTTTCGATCAACCAACTTTTATGATTTGGTTTGGATAATCTAGATTGGTCGAGTTATCCGGTCATACGAACACATATATTTGTATTACACTCCCGATGCATACTCACTCGAAAATTGAACAAGCTCGAGGTTAGTTTCTTTTTAGTGGTTGATGCTTCGGGATTCTTTTGAAACAAACTATCGTTAATAATTAAATAAAAAGTTTATTAATAAACTTTTTATTTAATTAGTTAAACATACTTTTCATGGGCGAAAAAGTAAGATTAGTCACATGCTAATGAGACAAGGAAGAACTATTTTCAAAATCACTGTCAAACATTAATTATCGTGTTCGATTATTATTAATCAAAGTGCATATAGGAAACAAGAAGAACTTCTTTAGGGAATCCCTTATCTAAACAAAGGTGCATTGAATATTTAGTTGGTTTGGGAGTCCAAAGATCATGACACACACAAACTTACAAGAAGAGAGGAAAGAAATGAGTTCTATTTTCGTGAGAAAACGACAAATTCATCGTAATTATAACTTTAAGTCAGTTGAGCCATCATTAACAGGTCGACGATAAACGACGAACTTATGGCTTTATAATATCAGGATTTAGTTTGCTACGACGCTGACTTCATATATTTGGTCTCTCCCGTTAATGTGATGCTAGAGTAAATAAGTCGTACATAACTGAACCAAATGCATTATAACTTGTGAATGTTTGATATTTGAGTTTTATGAGATTTTAGTTATTAATGCAATACAGACCAATAAATTTTTTTAAAATAATTTAAAATAAAAATTAACCCGACACCCCAGCCTTGGGTAGGGTTGCTTGGGCCACCAACGATTCCAATCTAACTCGTGTACACATCTAGTGAGTGAAAGATCCAATTATTGACCTTTTAAGATAATAATGCTATTTTTATCTATTGACCTATGCTCGAGTTAGCTATCGACAAATATCGAGGTTGGTTTGGCATTAAAATGGAGAGTTCATTGTAGCCACATGATTCACCAAACCACAAACACAATGAAAATAATTGTTCTTTTAAGGGAATAAAAATCTTATATTAAATTAGTTGCTTTGCTTTCCACACATGCTTACCCATATTTTAATTAATAATTATTTTTCAATTATTTAATTTTCAATAACTCTTAAAATAAGTTTTTGAATTTAGTTATAAATCTTAATTCAATATTTGAAAATAAATAAATAACAATAAATATTTTTATTGTTAGACAAGGGTACTTAAATTTAAAAAAAAATTATAAATCAAATACTTGAGTTCGGTTTTAAAAAAAAAATTTACTCAAAAACTCATCGACTCGGAGTTTTAATTTTTTAATAAATAAGTGAAATATTCATGATATCATCGGTTACGATCGGTTAGATTTTATGTGAAATTTCAAAAGTTCGATCCGAGTATAGCCGAGTACAGCTTGTTCATATATATATATATATATATATATATATACTATTTTGGAAATTTATATTTTCTGTTTCTCTGAAATAGAATGCGGGACCAGAACCGAAAAAGCTTATTGGTCCCCATCACGCCCGGTGGACATCTCTACAGAGTCATATAAATTTTAGGTCTAAATAAAAAACTTCTTTAAAATAGGATGCGGGACGAGAACGGAAGAGGCTTCTCGATCCCCACCTCGCCCTATAAACATCTCGGTACGAGTCCTTTAAATTTTAGGTAAGAATAAAATTTCAATAATTTAGATGACGTTTTCACATTGTTTAGTTTAATTATTAAAAAATGATTAATTAAATTATCGATATTTTAGATGATAATTAATATTTTATCTACTTTAGAACGTGACCAGAGCCACGAAATTAATATTATATTTTAAATATATTTTATTTCTTGTGAACTCCAATAAACCCTAATTATAGGCGTCTACCTATACAAATTAAAACGTAAATTCCATATGTAAAGTCAAAGTAAGAGTTGGACACGCAAACGCGCGCGTGAAATTTGAATAATTTTGGTCTTTTTTAATTTTTTAATTTTGAATAACTTTGGTCTTCTTCGCCAATGTTTAGATAATATATAATTAAAAAAAGTCATATGAATCACGATTTAATCTTATAATATTTTTATTTGAATTATTATTTTAATATAATCTCTCTTCACAATTAATCTATTGAGACTTTTCAATAATAAGAAATAGAAAATATAAAATAATATTTATTTTATAATTAAAAAAATTAAATTCTTTTTTTACATCTCAAATATTATATTAAAAAAAATAAAGGTGTGAAAGAGATTTTTTTAATTGAAGTTTTATAATTTACTATTATCTATTTTCAAATAATAATGTCATAATTTTAAAATACCGTAAAAAAAATGATAATTTGTTGTTCGGAGCTAAGAACTGTGTCACCACACCATGGCTACTGCTTAATAGGTCGGAGCAATGCGCCATTAGACGTTCAACAAGCATTTCATGATCGGCATAAGTGTTTGAAAGTTGTCATTGTATAATTTACGGTAAAAAGATATAATTTTAAAATAATTTTATTTTATATTATAATTGTGAAAAATGGATAATTATATTATGATAGATTAAATATTTAAATTTTTAACGACTAAAATAAAATTTAAAAAAAAACATTTATGATTGGTAATATTATAAAATAAATAAAAAAAATAAAAGAGCATAAAATCTAAGTATAAATAACATAGAAATCGTAGAGACAATCTGATCCAGCGGTGCAATAATTGTTGGGACTGTGAAAAAGAGCTTAAAAAGAGGGCTTTGGAGATCTCTGGTTTCTCAGATTGCCGCCGGCGAACAACGCTTCCACTTTCTCTCTCTACCTTTTTGTTTCTCTCTCTTATGGGGAGTGGCTATTTTGGGGAGATGAATATGGGGAATAATAATATTGATAAGAGGAGAAGTGGGTCGCCGTCGTCGGCGGCGGCGGTGGCGACGGTGGTGAGGAGAGGGAGGAAGGGAGGCGGCGGCGGAGAGAAGCCGAAGCAGCCGCAGAGAGGGTTGGGAGTTGCTCAGTTGGAGAAGATCAGATTGCATGGCGAAATGGGTTGTGCGGCTTACGGCCACCTGTATCCAAATCTCTCCGCCGTAAATCTCTCCCTCTCTCTCTCTAAGAAGAGAAATTAAAAATAATATTTAATTCTTATGATTTAGGGTTTCTTTTGTGTTCATGTAGAGCGATGACATGAGAATTGAAACGGCGTCGTCTTCATCTCCTTCCTATGGCTTCCACCAAAACTTTATGGTAACTCTCTCTCTCTCTAAACTCCCCCTCTCTCTAGAATTTCATAGAAATAAAAATATTTTATTACCGACAAATATTTGAATTTATGAACTCCCGAATAAATAAAAACGTTTAATTGGTAAATCTGTGTATAAATTCAAACGAAACGTTTTAATACTAAGTTATACTCATATTAGCAGATCCCGAGAAAATATTTAATTTATGATCTCAAAAATTAAAAAAAAAATGAAAGATTTTCATTAAATAAATCACATTAATCATTAAAAAAATGGATATAATTTATTTGATAATTATTGAATAAATGTTTATTTTTAATTATAATTTTATTTGTTTATTTTTTTACTTTAAATGGATTCCCAGGGAATGGGAGAACATGAAAGAGGAAGCTTCGGATATGGTGATTCTCAGCCAATAACTTCTCTAAGGTAACGTAGGATTTATTTATCCATCATAATTACATTATTATTATTATTATTATTATTATTATTATTATTATTTGTAAAATTTAGATATTTAATTTACTATTAATTGCTGTTTTTTTTAATTATTTATTAATTTGTGATAATTTAGATGGGACCCAACTCATACATTCTTGGAGACCCAACATTTCGGGCAACCAAACATGACCGGACACCTTTTCAATACTCATTTACAGGTCAGTTAATATATTTTTCTCTTTAAATTAACTTATTTTTAATGTAATTTCCCACAAATTTATATGAAAAAAAATCTAATTTTCATAATTATGTTAATAGATGAATAAATAACGTGAAAATGTGACCATTTGAAAAAAAATGCAGGATTCAATTCACGGGAACATAAATGTAAAATACGGGAGTGATTCAATGACATCAAGCAGCCAGAATTCTGAATCGAGTGAACTAGATTTGGAGCTGAGATTGTCAATTTAATAGAACTGATCGAATTCTCGAGCAACAGTTCCACGAGCCCGACCAACAACTTACTAGGAGTATGAGCATACAAGCTTTCACGAAACCGTCATATAATTAACCCGTAATGGATTCAAACAGCTCTTTAGTTCGATACCGCACTTAAAAAGGTAAATTTTGATAAAAGTGTAGGGTTGCTTTTTAGAAGTTTGAAACTATTGGGGAAAAAAAGAAATACAAGGGCGTGGTTTGTAAAATTGGAAAATTATAGGGTGTTATTTGTAATTATTATTTTTATATTTATATAAATATATATAAATATTGCATGCATGCACAAGTCCAATATATTTCTTTATAAATTGTGAAAGTGAAGACAAGGACTTTATTGCTTCCTTTCAGGTCTACACATATAGCAATCAAACAGTTGCACTATTTTGATTGATTTATTTTTTTTTTATTCTCTTAATTAATAGGAAATTAAAGTGAAAAAAAAATAAAGAAAAAGAAGAAAAATACATCAACTTTATCTGATTCATTGGTTTTGAGCATTCTTTTATTCAACCGTTGAAACTTTATTAAAAAAAAAAATAAGAAAAGTAATTTAATTTTATTTTTAATTTTTCGCCAAATTCTACGTTCATTTTTGCAGGGTGGGACAAAGATTGGGGCGAGGTCGGGTTGGGGACGTGGACG
>NW_019647167.1:0-2293 GCF_002806865.2 Cucurbita pepo subsp. pepo
ATTGAAGAAATTCATAGTGGCTCTCGAAGAAGAAAGTTTTACTAGACTCGAACAATATTGAAGAAATTCTAGAAAATAGGGGCATCGACGTCATAGTAGCCATATAATTCAATACAAGGCCTGTGAGGCAGAAGACAGATACATGATATGAAAAAGCTTAAGCCAAGATTGAGACAATGCTTCATGCTAATATTTAGCGGCTGTGTCGGTATAGCACCATGTCTCGGGCAAACATTACTAACATCACGATGCCTAGCAATGCTTTCGCAAAACAGACCAGTGGGTGTTGACTGGAGTTGTGGTGAATGCGTTTGGTAGATGGGTGGGGTGGATTCACAATTTGTGTGCGTGTGCTATCCTCTTGAGCCTGCAGAATTGAAAATGAGAGTCTAAGAGTGTCCGATTCCTCGTGTTTGTTTGATGTCATCTCGTCCAAGTTGTTTTTCTGCTTGCCGAACACCGATTCCGTAATGTGCTTTTCAAAATCATATACACTCTGTATGGCATTATCTGGATTTTCAGAAGTTCCAGCTCCAGGCTGTTCAAAATTAAGGAGGTCATCTCAAGCTCTGCATACAAGTTTATGTTCAAAATGTTCATATTGGACACTCTTACCTTCTGTGTGATTTTCTTCTCTCCATCTGGGTTTTCATTCTTCAATCGAAAAATGAGGAATGGGTGCTACATGGGCAGCAGTACATAAGAGCAAGAGGGACAATGTCACCACAAAAAGTTCATCATATTTGGGAATAAAAGAGAGCGTAGGAAATGAGACCTTGGAAGGGGTTTTTGAAACTGGGTGAGGCTTATACTCGTGTATCACCCAATTGGTCTTTATAGCATAGCCTCCCTTGCTTCGACGGGGTTCACCGCTGGATTTCCAGCTGCCAGTACCCGTGGTTCTTTCAATGTCAAAGGTGTTGGCCCGGAAGAAAGACCACTCAAAATTATCAGATGGGATGAACGATTTCTCTGCACAGGAACAGGGGAAAGGAAAGAATCATAGGAGCTCTGTTAGACGAACACGACTCTCCACAATGGTATGATATTGTCCACTTTGAGCCTAAGCTCTCATTGATGGGGAAGCTTCCCCAAAAGGCCTCATACCAATGAAGTTAATATTCCTCACTTATAAACCCATGATCATTCCCTAAATTAGTCAGACGTGAGACTTCCATCATCCAGCATGTTCCATCTTCAAAAGCTAAAATGAGGAATTTGATAAATACATACCTGGGAGTTGCTCGGGTTCCAACTTGTACAGATCAATCTCCTTGATAAAACTAACAACACACTCGTTGCCAACATTCTTGTTCTTCAGGTAGTGGGTAATGAGCTGCTCCTCCGTGGGACGGAAAACAAAACCAGCCGGAAATGAAGAAAGACACGAAAATTCAGCGGCAGCGGCCATGGATTTGGTAGGAAGGGCGTCGGTGGTGGTGGTGGATGTTTATAAGTATAACAACGGAGCAGGAGGAGCAGGAGCAGGAGCAGGGAGGACTTGTGTTGACTGGGTGGAGTGGAGTGTTTAAGTTGTCAAGGGAAACCACTCTCCTACAAGGTACACATAATTAGATTTAGGTGCTGCCATGGCACAAGTCTTCCCACAAGTCTTCGCACTACACTCCAACAGCTTTGAATTCGCTTTATTTCTTTGTACTAGATGTTACTAACACTGAGATCATTATTTCATGTACGGACCACAATAATTTTTCTCCAATTTTTGTTCTCTACACGTTCTAAGAGGCAAAATTGCTATTTGGTCCATTGATATCAAGATTATTGAACCCAACTCCACCCACCCACAAATACCAATTTCACCCACATTTTAACTCAATTCCGTCTCTCTCATTAATCCTTTTTCTCATTTTGTCCCCTATAAGCTAATGGTTATCTTAGAGCATTAGGGTTTTTCTCAAAACTCTAGCCATCGGGATGAAAATATGCCCATCTTAATAGAAACATGCTTCACAAGTTAACTCCAAATCAATTTAATCAACTTAATATACTAAAAACATGCTTAAGGATCCTTGAGACCTTAAAAAACGGTCAAGGGCAAAAGGGGCATTTTGCACCTCAGCCCATTATAGGGGTCTTGAGGATTTTCCACGTATCACCTGCAAAGAGAAAAGTGTGACAAAGAAAGTTGAGAGAAGAGAAACTTGAGAGGGGAAAGCAAACTGCCGGACTTCTCGTCGGAGAACCATCATCGAAGTTCATTTTTTACCAAGGCTTACACGCTGAAGTTTGTTCTTGAAGAAAAAGAGGACTCGTGTTGTTGAGGTTCCATTTT
>NW_019647167.1:2448-9274 GCF_002806865.2 Cucurbita pepo subsp. pepo
CCTATTTTCCTCCCAAATCCAATCCTAACTCTATTTTGTTCTAAGGACCTTGGTCCTAGGTTGAGTCAAAAAGCAGGTTGAGTCAAAAAGCTTGGTTTGTCTCATGCCTAACCCTAGTTTACGCACTTGTATGATCCCTCCACCTTGAATGAGTTTAAGAAGTGTAGATCTCATCATGACTGTCCTCTTTCACTCTATACACAATGCATAACACTAGTTTTAATTCTAAAACATTTTTCCTAGAAGACCTACTAGGTCACATGGTTGGTAAACAACATAAATTTGAGAGTATACTTATGTTTGAGATTCCAACCAAGATTTGGAATCTTTGTTTGGCCAATTGTTGTTCTCGAATTTTCCTGCGTCCCTCATGACATAGTTTGAGTTTTGGCATCCTACAAAGCATGACATCCTATTAGGTATTGAAGTAAATCATCACATTAAAAGTGAGAAAAATATATGTTCATAATGTACTGCATTATCGAGAGGTCTAGGGTGACTTAGGGCATAAGGGAGGATTGGGTTGAGTGGTTCCTACCAATCTAATGCATATTAGGCTTAGGGTGTTTTGAGAACTAGCCTACTTGGCGGGACTCTTCACCCTAGAACATAGGTTCATAAGTTTATGGATCTAGCTCTAACGGTCTTTCATGAAAATTTGAGGCATATCTAGGCAAAAGTCATATTATAAGGTTCACATGACATTTCATAATAATATTAATCCTTTATAAATTCATGCCTAATTTATTCATAATGTCATAAGTAGATTTCATGCAAAGTCATAAAATCCTATAAAATATTCATTAAGGGCATTTTCGTCATTTTTAACCTTATTGCTAGTTTACGCCCTACACATATTTCTATTACCTTTAAATCATATATAAAACATTTATAAGGTTATAAGTAGATCTCATATAAAGTTTCGAAGTCTTTTAGACATTGAAACATCATAGGTGTATAGTAGGGGCATTATGGTCATTTTACCTATAATGTTGGTTTATAACCTAAACACGCACCTATGACCTTCAAATTTAACGTGTATCAATATTTTATTTATTAGATCATCCTTTAAAATTTCATGTATAGCAAATGTCGATGTCATTATGTGGGCAATTCCTTAAATTACTTGACATTAAATCCTATTAGGATGTTCTCTCCTAAAACATCCATTTGAGTCCTTAAGTGAGGTTATTAGTCTAATCCTTTCATAATTTCCTTTCATAATTACTCTAATACGAGTAAACTTAGCCTTTAGGACAATTCTAAGTGATCCTTACATGTTTTCCAAAAAAAACTCCTTTGGAGCTCATGTTGTTTTAGGTATGTTTCAAAAATCTCTCACACACCCAACAAACTCAATGGAAGTGGTCTTAAGGGATGAATTTAGGTGTAGCGCTTCAATTGAATTTCTCCAATTCAAGAACTTGAATTGAGAGAATAGCCTATATTAATTTTTCAGTCTTTTGGGTCTTGTATAAATTGGTTTAAGCCAAAATGGTTCAGTGTAACTCTCTAATTTGGCCAAAATTTTGAGAGATAAATACCCAAAGTCTTAACGGCTTACATTTGAGAGGGTCTTAGCTTGAATTTATTGCACCAAATGGAAGCCCTTGAGTCTCTTTATAGCTCATAGGTGCACAACCCTTTAAGCCAAAACCATAGCAAAGTCTAATAGGTCATATACAAAATTGGGGCGACTGGAATGGTTGGAGATTGGCACTGGCATAGTAGCCAACTCCCACGGCTATAAATTACTTGCTACAACTTTACTTTTTGGTTCTTTGTGTTTAACTTATAATTGCGAAGTTATAATTGATAGTGTTGGAAAGGACTCCCAACGCACTCATATAATCAATACAAGGTAGGAGAAAATTTCTTTATGTAATTAATACCTTCAACCTAAGTGTATCTCTTTGCTATCAGCCAGGTTTTTATAATGTTCAACAGAACTATCGGAGTTGTATTTAACCTTGTACACCTAATGACAGTCAATAACTTTATGACCATATGGTAGAGGAACGAGAGACCAAGATGATTACGTTTCCAAAACTTCAATTTCAGCATTCATAGTCTGCTGCCATAATGGGTCACCAACTGTCTCATCATAGGTTTTAGGTTCTGTCTGGGTTGTAATAAGAGCTAGAAAAGCATGTTGAGTAGGAAAAAAAACAAGAGAATGAAAGGTAATGATGAAGAGGATACCTAGTGCCAGTGCTGAGACTTGAACTAAAGGTTAAATGATTAGCTGCAGAAGACATCTCATAATCATCATGCCAAGCTGGAGACTATTTGGTACGAGTAGAACGTCGGGCTGGAACTGATGTATCAGGTGGGATAAGATTCGAATTAGTAAGTGAATCTAGAGAAGGAATAAAAGGTGGAGGAGATACGAAATAAAAGGTGTAGAAATAGAAGGTGAGAGAGGATTAGAATAGATATTTTAGTAGGATGAATCATGAAGTGGTAAAATAGGAGTCGAAGTAGCTAATGTCAAAGTTTGTGAAATTGATGAAAAGGAAAAATCATCTTCAAAAAATTTAACATCACGTTGATAAAGAATTTGTGATTTTGCATGTAATACAACTTGTAACCTTTTTTACCACAAGGATATCCTACGAAAACACAAGGAATTGCCCGAGGTTCAAATTTTTGCTTAGGATGTACTACAGTGACATAACATTTACAGCCAAAAACTTTAAGATAATGAAATGTAGGTGGTCGTTTGAAGAGTGCTTTGAAGGGTGTCTTGTTAGATAACAATGGTGATTTATAAGATAAACATTAGTTATAATGCACTCTCCCCAAAAATTAAGTGGAACCTGTGACTAAAAGAGAAGAGATCTAACTACATTGAGGATATGACGATGCTTACGTTCTACGACTTCATTTTGTTGTGGAGTATAAACACAAGTTCGATGAAATTCAATGCCACAAGAGGTAAAAAATGGTTGCAAAGATAGGAACTCAGTCTCATTGTCTCATCATAATATTTAGATAGTAGTATGAAATTGAGTTTGAACGAATTGAACAAAGTTCATTAAAAAATGATGTCCTTCTGATTTATGTTGTTTAAGAAAAACCCAAGTACATCGAGTAAAATCATCAACAATATTGAGAAAACTCCAAACCAGAATGATGTAGGAATTTTATGAGATTCCCAAACATCACAATGTAACAGATCAAAGGCATAATGTGTTTTTATTTACATTTAGGATATGACGATGCTTACATTCTACGACTCCATTTTGTTGTGAAGTATAGACACAAGTTCGATGAGATTCAATGCCACAAGAAGTAAAAAATGGTTGTAAAGATAGGAACTCAGTCCCATTGTCTCATCATAATATGTAGATAGTAGTATGAAATTGAGTTTGAACGAATTGAACAAAGTTCATTAAAAAAAAATGATGTTCATATTTATGTTGTTTAAGAAAACTCAAATACATCGAATAAAATCATCAACAATATTGAGAAAATCCGAAACCATAATGATGTAGAAATTTTATGAGATCTCCAAATATCACAATGTAACAAATCAAAGGCAGAATGTGTTTTTATTGAGCTTCTTAGAAAAGTCAGCTTAGTTTGTTTTGCTAATGGGCAAATACTACCGTTATGAGAAAAAGTAGCATTATTAAAATGCAATTGATCATCTAGAAATTTAAAACGAGAAAATGAAGGATGACCTAGGCGTAAATGTCACAAATCAGAGATACTTGATGAGTTGAATATTTGATTGAAGATGAAGAAATATGATAGAGTCCTCCGAATTGTTTACCCGAGCCAATCATCTTCCCCGTAGTCAAATCCTGCATAACACAAGAATTAGGATAGTAGGTGACACAACATTTCAAGTCATTGGTAAGTTTGTTGATGGACATTAGATTTAAATTGAATGAAGGCACATATAAAATATTGTTTAATTTAATGTTATGATTAAAGGAAACATTGCCAGTACGTGACACGTTGTCCCTCCGTTAGGCAAATTTATTGTAGAAATGATTGCAGCCTTTGCATAACAGAAGCTTTGGATATTATACGATCCGTAGCTCCACTATCGAGAATCCATGAATTAGAACTAACAGAATTAATGTATAATGCAGATACGAGAAACAAACCTCCAACATTGATGTAACTGTCAGAATTACCAGAAGAACGATGATTGAGTATAGATAAGGCTTGTGCTATCTGTTGTAATTGATTAGAAGAAAAATTTGGAATGAAATCAGGTGACTGTTCTTCTGTATTTAGCATTTAGCTGAGAAACATCAGCCATATTTGCAGATGATCGATGTCTACGATTGTTGTGTTGATTGACTTATACTGCCCTTCCATAATTATTTTTCTGTCGACATTGATCTTCTGCATGTCCCCTTTTATCACAATATTTATAGGGAAACTAGAGGATTCGACACTCATAAATTATATGACCACTTCTAGTGTAGCGTTCACATGATTTGTCCTTGGTGAATTTTGAAAATGTTATCTTCTTCTAGATTGCTGGTGCAATTGAGAAATTCTCATTAGGTTAAAAAGTTATCTGACGCAGCATCTCTTCTTGTACAAGTAATGAATAGGTTTGCCTTACATTAGGTAATTGAATCATCATCAATGTTAGATCTCACCATTGTATAAGACTCATTAAGCCCCATAAGTTGTTCCATAACTTCTCTTCTTCGTGTTGATCAACATGTATATGGCATTGATTACAGGTAAATGGTGTGCAGTGCGCTTCAAATTCATCTTAGAGTGCTTTGAGCTTGGTGAAATATAGTGATAGTGCCATTGTAACGACCCTAAATTTCCACATGTTCAGAGTCGCTACTAACATCTCATGCTCCTCTATAATGCAAAAATATAACTCTTACATGAACATCATTTATAACGTAAACTTCGAAAAACACTTAAAACAACTTCTTCTCTCGAAAACATAGCCATGGTCTTACGTGTTTAAATAAAAATACTGAAATTTAGAGAACTTAAAAGCAATACAAAATAATTTAAAACCATGAAATGCATAACAACCTATTCTAACCTAAAACTAGAAATTTAAATATGAATCTACCCTATGCACGTGCCATAGTCTCTGCTCGCGATGTCGCAGTTCTACCTACGAGTGCGTCTTGCCTTTACTTGAAAATTGATGTGGCACACAGCTTGAGTATTTAAAAAAATACTCAGTAAGTGGCCCCACTATAGGGGCCATGAAAATGCAAACACATCAATCATGATTTAGGGACCTATCTCTAATCATCACAAGGGTGGCCTCCAGTCTCGGACAAATTAAATGTGTAGTACTTCCGTACACATGACTCACACATGCGAGTGTGAATCCCCAAGGCGCTCGCACACCCCCTAGACTCTCTGATCAAAGGCAAAAGTTTGCCTATTTGCAGCTCTATCTCAAATGATCTTCAAGTTGAGAGGATTCGTGGAATGAAAGTCGTGAATTTGATTAGGATTTTTGAGTTGCAGAAGATGAAGGAGTCGGAGTCGGTGAAAGAGTACTCTGATAGACTTCTCAGCATTACCATCAAGGTGAAATTGCTTGGTTCTGTGTTAAATGATTCCAGGATCGTTGAAAAGCTGCTAGTCACT
The DNA here is from genome assembly GCF_002806865.2 of Cucurbita pepo subsp. pepo. NCBI lineage: Eukaryota > Viridiplantae > Streptophyta > Magnoliopsida > Cucurbitales > Cucurbitaceae > Cucurbita > Cucurbita pepo. The sequence goes on from NW_019647167.1 coordinate 8,047, forward strand.
GTTCTAGAGAAGTTTGAAGCTATCATTACTACTTTGGATATCACCAAAGACCGGTCAAAGATTTCATTTACAGAGCTCTTGAACGCTTTACAAGCACAAGAGCAAAGGAGATCTATGAAGCAAGAAGGGGTGATTGAAGGTGCCTTACCTATTAAGCATCAAGGCAACCACAAGTATAAAAACAAGAAAAATTTCACGAATAGAGATTCATCTGCCAATTATCAGAAGACAAAAGGATGAGGTTTCAAAAAATCCTATCCACCTTGCCGCCATTGTGAGAAGAAAGGTCATCCACCATACAAGTGTTGGAGAAGACCTGACGCCAAATGCTCCAAATGCAATTAACTTGGACATGAAGCTGTGATCTGCAAAGTCAAAGGTCAGGTGAAAGAAGTAGATGCACAGGTAATTGATCAAGAAGAAGAAGATAAATTGTTTGTGGTCACTTATTTTTCAGGCAAAGAATCAAGCAAGAACTAGTTGATTGACAGTGGGTGCACAAATCATATGACATATGACAGAGAGTTTTTTTAGGAATTAAGAGACACTAAAATCAAGAGAGTGAGGATTGACAATGGTAAACACTTGGAAGTTAAAGGAAAAGGCATAGTAGCTATAACAAGTTATGAAGGGACAAAATTTACTCTAGATGTTTTATTTGTACTTAAAATTCATCAAAATCTCTCAAGTGTTGGTTAATTACTTGATAAAGGCTATAAATTGTTGTTTGAGAATAAGCAATGCTTGATCAAAGATGCTAGTGGCAATGACTTGTTCAATGTCAAAATGAAAGGAAAAAGTTTTGCTCTAAAAACGATGAAAAAGAACAAATGGCCTTTATATCCAGAGCTAGTGCCACTGAGATTTGGCACAAAAGACTTGGGCACTTTCATCATCAAGGTTTTCTTAAGATGCAGTCAAAGAATCTGATAGAAGGACTCCCTGACATTGGTGATGACATGCCTTCTTACCGTACTTGTAATTTTGAGAAGCAACATAGGCAACCCTTTCCTAAATAGGCATGGAGAGCCTAAAAAAAACTGCAGTTGGTTCATTCTGATCTTTGTGGTCCTCAGCGAACACCATCATTAAATGGTAATTTTTATTACATTGTTTTTATTGATGATCTAACAAGAATATGTTGGATCTTCTTGCTGAAGCAAGTCAGAAGTTGCGGGTGTATTTTGGAAATTCAAAGCCGGAGTTGAGAATGAAAGTGCATGCTTGA